>NW_010362186.1:20773-74872 GCF_000414095.1 Morus notabilis | reverse complement strand
GCTGAACCGTAAGAAACGTGAAATCTCTTTATCTGATATGTGTGTGTTCACAAGGTTTGTGTTACTCTTCTTTCCTTTTGACTTGAACGACAAAAATGATGACGTGTCTATGTTAATAACTATACGACTACAAACTTTGCATTAAAACGTGTCGTTTTCTTTATCGAAACACCGCAAAGATTGAAACAAAACTGACTTGTTTGGACGAGCGTAAACTCGAGGCATAAGAGGCCTGTCGTTTCTAACAATTAAAGCTGAGATTTTTTTTTTTTTTTTTTTTTTGGAAATGGGAGAAAAAGGTAAAAAACAAACTATTGTGCTGTATTTTTGGCATCCGACAGCAGTCTTAGGGCAGTTCAACGGTCAGTTTTTGTCAGTTTTGCCTCGGTCGGCCACCGAACTGAAAGTTCAATTTTGTGGAGAATTGGAACTAAAACCATCCAATGGGGGTATAAAATCGAGCATCAATCAGACCGTCATACTCAGTCGGTTTAGTTCCATTTTGACAGTTAACCGACAATTTTTCTTTTAAAAGACAACTTTCAAACACTTGATTTTGAGACTTAAATATCAAAAGCAAACATGATTTTGACACTAAAAAACTACACAAAAAATGTCACCATACTTCCAAAACCTAGCAGATGTCAAATATTTCAAGTATTTTAACAATATTTTTTAAGGTTACTTGGATGTTCGGTTAACTGACCGACTCCATAAACTTAAAATCGAAACCCAAGTCCATACACTAAGGCTCAGTTCAGTTAAGTGACTGCCACCAATCGATCCTGACGTGACACTTACTTCTTCGGTCAATTTCAATTGGTTGTTGTCGGTTATGCTTGGTTGACGGTTTTTTTACAGCCACAGCCCTAAGCAGCCTTAACAGGAAACATTAAACAAAAGAGGAGAATCTATATGTCGTTTATGTTTTCAAACGACAAGCAGCATGTCCTTTTCCGTTGTTAATTGTTATTAAAATAATTAAAAAAAAGATAAACGACATTTGTATATAATAATAAACAAACACATTCTTGTAAAAAACGACATATCGTTCATAATTTAGACATCGTTCAAAATTTTTCTCAAAGATTTATCTCCTTTGTTTTTTGCCCCAGAAATTAGAATTAATCAAACTTTGCGCTTGCATATATTCCTCGTCTCTGTTTTTTCTCCCCAACCCCAGAGCACCAGACAGACACAATCAGTTCCTCTCTCTCTCTCTCTCTCTCTCTCTCCCTCCCAAAACTCAGACACACACAAAATCGCCATCGTCTCTGATCCTCTCTTTCCCCTGCAATTCCTAGGAGGCTAGGGTTTCCATGTGCTCGGATTTCTCCCCCTGGTAATGCTTCAACGTCCCTCTCTCTTGCTACCGCGGAACTGCCAATGTACGGACACTCCCACCCCCACGCCCAGTCCATGACCATGCCCAACCAGATCGACGACGATGACGACGTTTCCGCCGGCGTCGGCGGTGGCGCGGAGTCCATCGATAACCCCCACATCCGCTACGACGCCTCGCACACCCTCGACGACGCCAACGGCGGAGTCGCCGGCGGAGGCGTCGTCGATGACGTCGGCCACGATCCCGTCTACGCCGGCGCCGGCCACGAGTTGGTCGTTCACCGCAGCGACGGCAGCAGCCAACTCACGCTCTCGTTCCGCGGCCAAGTTTACGTCTTCGACGCCGTTACCCCTGACAAGGTGCGGGTTTTAATTTTCGCGAGGTTTTTCTGTTTGGATTGCCGAGAAATCTGGATTAAATTTCACGAATCTAAACTTTGGAATGTTGAATTATCTAATTCGTTGCGGGATTAGGCTTTAATATCTGCTCAATTAGGGTATAATCTGTTAGTTTTACACTAAATCAGGGGACAAAAATCACATGCAACTGAGGATGCTTGTGAAATTTGTTTTCGTTAACCTCAATTTCTTAGCAAACAATCCTCAAAAAAAAAAAAAAAAAAAAAAAAAATCTTAGCAAACAAACGGAAATAAGGTTTTTTCTTTCATATTATGGATATGGGGATTACTCTGCTGAGAAAAAGTTTGTGTGTATTTTGAAGGTTCAAGCAGTGTTATTACTCTTGGGGGGATGCGAGATTTCTCCAGGCGCACAAGGTGTGGGGATTCCAAACCAGAATCACAGGGTATTTACTTTTTAGTTAGCCATGAAAACTTATCTATTGGACTAGATAGTGCTATATCACTTTAACTATAGGAAAGTGGTTGTGTATATGATTTTTTTTTTTTTTGGCATATTCTGCAGGGTGTGGTGGACATTCCGGTGCGATGTAGTCAGCCTCAAAGAGCCGCCTCATTAAATAGGTTCCGGCAGAAGAGAAAAGAGCGATGCTTCGATAAGAAAGTGAGATATAGCGTCCGTCAAGAAGTTGCACTCAGGTGTGCTTATCAGTATACTGTAATTCTTATTAGGTTTTGGGTGTTTAATAAAAAGTTTCTGAGGAATGTATATGTTGTTTAGATTAGGTTGATGTACCTGCAAAAATCATTCTGCTCATTTAGGAAAACCTTATATGACTTTTGTTCTTGTATTCTGATGATCTTTAAGTAAAATAGTCCTATATGTAGATATATTATTGAAACCAGAAGAATACTTATCACTTTTGTGAGTCAGTTTTGCATGCTATTTGACCACATACGATTTCGAGGATACGCTGGCCCGGATTGTTGTTCTTGGGGACCTTACCTAATAAACAACGATTGGGAATGTAGTACCCACTATGATGTTTCTGTATTTATTTATTTATTTCTTATTTGTGGTCTAAGTTTACCAGTTTAGCTACTACTCTCTGTATTTAATTCGTAAATGTATTTCCCACATCAGGATGCAGCGTAACAAGGGACAGTTTACTTCAAAAAAGTCAGAGGGAGCCTATGGCTGGGGTAATTCTCAGGATTCAGGGCAAGATGATAACCCACCGGAAACTTTGTGAGTTTTCTTCTATATCGTGGAGCCCCATATCTTTAATAAAGAATTGATCTTTCCAAAACATTGATCCATGAGATCCATTTTCCTTTTACTGCTTTCATCATCTATATCCTATCTTTCTTTCATAGATCTGTCGTGGGACCTGTGTTATTGTGGTTTACCTTTAACTATGATTTTTTTCTTTTTTTATTTATCTACTATTCAGTATTCACTATTATACCTTTGTGCACTTGTCTAGATGTACGCACTGCGGCATAAGTTCGAAATCCACTCCAATGATGCGGCGTGGACCCTCTGGACCAAGGTCTCTATGCAATGCCTGTGGGCTTTTTTGGGCAAACAGGGTTAGTATCATTTCAAACACATTGACTAATTCATTTCTACGATGCTCTTGTCTATTTAATGTCTTCAACAACTTTCTGCGAATTCTACTTGCCTCTGAAAATACACACTTACTTTTTTCTTAAAGACTTTATATTGTTATCCATCCTGATCCAGTTGCCTGCTTGTAAAAGTGTGTCCGTATTCTTTAATAACATTGATATAGCTATTGGGGATATTATTTCGCCCACCAAAAAAAGAACATGGGGATGTTGCAACATAGAAAAGTTATTCGGTGTTCTTTATTGTCTATTAGAGAAACTAAGGATATATCGCGCGCGTGCGCGCACACACGCTCAGTCCATCAACAGTTCATTTTTAGTTTTTCTGTGTGCAAAACAAAAGATGTAAGCATCTTGCTTTACTCTTTGAAGTGATCATATCTCCATATTCTCTCTCTGATAACTTGGCCACTGGCAGGGTCAAGGATATAGAATAAATACGAAACAAAATTGTGCATGTGATTATAATGCTATAAAGCTTATGCAAATCTCTCGAGGTAGTGTTAATTAGACTTCATGCTGGTCAGTACTTCATGTTCATGTTTGTGTTTGTTAGACTTTATACTGAGTTTATCGAGCTAAATGGCTGGCAAACAGCATGAAACAAAAATCTGAAAATAGAGATCCCCAGTCTAGCCAAATAAGATTAAAGGGAATGTCCTTAGGCTCCTTAGACTTGGTCACCTTGAAAATCCCAGAATTTTACACTATCTTAAAAGGAACTCTTCTTCCTTGTGGGAACTCTTTTTTTAGGTGGACATTGGCTTCATAGAAATAATGATGCAACATTGTTTTCACTTGATCAAATTAAATCGGACTAAATTTTTGGAATATGTATTCGATTATGTCAAAATGTCAAGGGCGGGTGATTTAGGTGGTCACATGATTGTAGGTGATATGGAGGTCGTGCTGTCGTATTGGTGTAAGAATTGTTATGAATGATTGTTCTAACTTCTAAGTTTCTAACCTTCTTTCTTTTCTTTTCTTTTCTTTTCTTTTCTTTTTTCCTTTTTTTTCCCGGTTCTAGTTTGGCCTCTTTTCCCTCCGAGTAGGAACTTGTTTTACTTTTGTTTTCTTGAGTTGACGCCTAGCACCCAAAATTGCATGAAATATTTTCATAGAGTGAAAACTTTCTTCGTAACATGGAGCATGAGGTGTACTTTATCATTATTTATTGGCTTTTTTATGAAAATCAGGTTCACGCTTCCCTTAGTTAATTGTTAACTAATGTTTGGCCTTAATCTCGGTAAACACATAGCCCAGCATTCTGGGACATTTATTTGATATTAAGTCTTACGTTTGTCACATTGGATTTTAAGGGGACTCTGAGAGATCTTTCCAAGAAGACCCAGGATCAACCTCCAACTCCGGCTGAGCAGGTGAACATCGACATTATATATATTATACTGGTCAATATTTTATTTGCACAGTTTTGTTTTGTGGGTCTCCTTGTTGTGTTTAAAATTCTTCTCCATGATAAAATCAGGGTGAAGGAGACGCTAGTGATTCCAACTGCGAAACTACCATCCGAACACACAATAATCTTGTCCCGTTTTCTAATGGTGATAGCTCAGCTTTAATGGCTGAGCAATAAGTTGTCTTGCAGAACAAGCCAAAGTTGTCTGTGGCTTATTGAAGTAGGTTTCTTCTGGTCAATTTAACTTGGCTTGCCTCATCTGATCTGCATATTTGATAGTGACTTCCTCAATATAAGAGGTCTCTCTCTCTCTCTCTCTCTCTCTCTCATTTGTAATCTTTGGCTCTATCCTGGTCAAGAATCCTATTTTAAATGTATTAGAATAACTCAAGGATATAGCTGGGCTAGTTATATAGAGTGTATGCCCTCCTATAGCCCTTACAATCACATTGAGTAGAATTTTTGTTTCCCTATTAATTGATAAAAAAAAAAAAAGGAGAAATTTGATACCAATTTGTGGTACAGTTATTATAAGAATTTCTCTAACAGATTTTAAAAAACGAAAGAAATGAAGGGTGTCCTATCTAATTCTTATTAGCGTTGAAACATCTGTGTTTGCTAATGTACATCTTGAACAAAGCAACTGCAAATATGGGTTGCAAGAGAACCTGCCATTCACAGAGAATCTTAAAAAAGTAGATGCAATACTGAAAGAACCAAGTTGATGTATCTTTAAGAACCAAGTTGATGTATCTTTAAAATAAAAATAATAAAAAATATAAAAAAATATAAAAAAAAACCATGTTGATGTCGTTTTTTACATTTTTTTTAGTGGAAGTAGAAACATGTTGATACTTGGAATTTGGAAATGCTTTATCTTTTAATCAGTCGGCCAACTTGATTTATCTTGGTGAAAGACTGGGAGTTGTCAGAAGTTTGGCTTGAACTTATTTGGGGAAGTTCTCGATTCTTACCATGTTTCACTTTTTTTTCTTTTTTTTTTCTTCTTTTGGCCTGGCCATGTTTCACTTCTATAATAAACGTTACAGTAATAATTAGGCTAGTTGGCATTCTCAATCATACAATGATGTAATATGAAGATAAGATATATCAGTCATCCTACATTGGAAAAGCCAGGAAATTTGGTCAAGTTCACCCCCTCTAACCATGTACCAGACGGTAAATTCCTTTTGGATTACATTAGTATTGATTCAGCAATGGTTTAGAAACGAAGAATTTCTTCTTCTTCTTTTATTTTTTATTTTTTGAAATTTCCCTTTCAAAAAAAGGCCCTTTTCCGACCGCCAACCTGACAAAGGATTTTTTGGGAATGTTTGGTTGCCTTACAGTATCAATCATTGGTTGGACTTGGTTGGTTGGTTGTCCTCTTTTGGTATAGTTCCTTTATGCTTGTGTTTAAAGTTCAATTTATACTAGATACTAGAGAGTAGATAGGTCTACCCGCTTCGTCACAAAAAAAATAAAAAAATAAATAATAATAATAATAATAAATAAATATTAATATTAATATTAAAAAAAAAACTGATTGGTTAAAATTTTCACTGGGCACCCTAAAATGATCAAACAGAACACAAATTTTATTTATTGATATCTCAATTCTCCCAATTCGTCTGTTTGTCTATAGATAGGCATATTTATATGCACACTCCTCTTTTCCTCTTCTTTAGAGGAACTTTTATAGCGAAACGTGTTTCACACGTGTAATATACAAAGATTGATGTGCACGTGATATTACTTTTTTTTTTCTAGACTACTTATTGTGTCCTTTTGAAGTTCTTGTTACAAAAGAAAATAAATGAATAAATAATATAAACAAAAAACAAGCTTTTGTTATACCTGAGAACTTTACATGCACGATCGGTTCTTCAAAAATGGCATGGGTGAAGGACCGTAAAAGAGCTCCAAAAAATCAAATAAAAAGGATTATGTTCACTAGCAAAAAGAATAATATATCAAAGATAGTATGTATAAAGGTGGTTTTTCAAATTGCACCGTTAATGATGGATCCAACAACGTAGTGATTTATCAAATAATGCTACTAAAATTTTGAATTGACTTGTTATAAATTGGAAATGGTGCGTGGAGCTAATATTTTTTATTCACTTTTTTGTACTAAAATTATAATTTTTTAGTTCGAGTTTAGATGTGACTTTATGTGAAAGTTTTTTACTGTAGTAAAAAAATTAGATGTGACTGTTTCTGATAACTTTTTACTGTAACAAAACTCAAATCAGCGAAATGAACGGGACCATAATGAACGCTTGCATGTTGCCATCATGTCGTGTTTTCACAAAATGTAACATTTTTTTTATTATTTATAATCGATTATAAGTATATTTTTATTCCTTTTCAATGTTTATTTAAGGAGATGAACACCATGTAATTATCAGGTGTTTCTAAGTGCTCATTATTCTGCGGAGGATTTGGTGCCAAAATTTGGAGCTGGGGAGCCGTGGAAGAAAGTTTTTGGGCCTGTTTTTATCTACCTTAACTCTTTATTCGTTGGAAGCGGTGAAATGAACGGCCATAATATCATTCTTATTATTTATTGAGAATTCCTCAAAATATTATCCAGACCATCGCAGTCTTTATTATCAACCGTTCGATTATTTCCACAAATCCACTTGCACAGTGGGCCCCGCCCCACACACTTTCTCTACTCCATCATTGATCCCATCCACAACAGCGAACACCGAAACACATCCCACGTGAAGCAGTGGCCCCCACGTATCCTTAGCCAAAGTTTGCAAATCTGACGGCGGAGGAACCTTTACGCAACTTCCGAGCCACATTACTCGCAATACACCTAAAACTCCTCACCTTCTCAACAATTTATTTTATTTTAATTTAATTTAATAGGAAAAAGATCTGGTTAGGCCGCAATATTCAGGAGGACCTACAACATTTGTTTAGGGAAATTTATATTTTCTACCATGCAATTTTGAGTTAATTAAAAAGTATACCTTACATTTTAGATTGTTGTATTTTTATACCTTTATATTGCCAATTTTACTAATCTATATATCATTTTTTGGTCGGCTGTCTATTTTAAAATGTGAAATTTCGGGAATACACTATTAGAAATCGTCAATGCTATTTGGTTACTTACAAGAATAGAAGTAATACATCATTAATCAAAAGGGTAATTTTAGAATTTCACTAGTCAAAATGCATAATTAATATGTTAAACATAAATTGGTAATAGTGCTGGAACTTTGGCCGTTGCCCGCGACTGCCTGAAAATACCGTTTTTTTCCCGATGCCCGACCCGACCTGCTCAAAATTTTTGGGCCGCCCGCCTGAGCCCGAGAAGGCCCGTCCACGGGCCTCAGGCCTGACTTTGGCTGCCCAAGCCCGCCCGGATAGCCCGAATTTTTTTTATATTTTTTAATTTTTATAATTATTAAGTTATTTTGTGTTAAAATTATATAAAAACTAAAATCAACATTCAACACAATTTAATAAATTAATTTTGTATATTAATTTTTAAATTCATAATTCATGATTGCCTCGTTAAAAATCTTACTAAGAAAAACTCAATTGGGATAAAAACTTGGTAAAGAAAAAAGGGTGTAATCATTTGTGACGAATTACAAATTTTACAAAGTCTAAATATATAATTACAATGTCAAAAGCAAATACATAATTACAAATTACAAATTTACAATTTAATTTGAAGCTGAAGGATCGTCTTCAAAATTAAATGTTAATATATTAAATTTATCGATCCATTCTTGACTTGCCGGTGAAATTGTATCCTGTAGACGTTGATCGGTACGATCCCAATCCTTAATGCAGACGAAGGCTTCAACAATGTCCCTTTGCAATGTGTTTCGGCGTTCCTCAAGTATTCGTTATGTCGTACTGAAGGCTTGTTCGGATGAAACAATGGAGACTGGGATCGAAAATATATCAATTACGAATCGAGTTAGGATTGACCAAGTTAATGCTCGTGTCCTCCACCATTGAACTAAGTCAAACGATTCTCTAGTACCGTCGACTACTAAGCTCTCACTGAGGTACACTATAAGCTCATTGAAGCCCCTGCCGCCGCTGCCACCTGTTGATGAAGATCCACTCCCAGCTTCTATTTGAGTTGTCTTCTTCTTCTTCTTCAACCTGAAAACATTCAAGAATGATTGCGGGTTTTCATCTTGTTGTTACGGTTCCTGTACTCTAGAGTTTGTGCTTCTAAACCTATTCTCATATTTACTATAGATCGAAAATATATTTTCCTTTATTGTTGAAAATTGGTCCGAACAATTTATACCTAAAAATTCACTTAAGTTTTCTAAACCGTATAATTTTAATATAGGATCAAAAATAGTACCCAAACCATACAACAAAGGCAACTTAGACCAATATTTTTTAAATTTCTTTTTCATAGAATGGATAGGAACTCCTAAGATTGGGTCCGCCCTATATTCACTAAATAAAATACTAATTCTTAAAAGTTCACCTAAAGCTAAAGGTGATGTTGGGTAATATGTTTAACTATGTTTTAAAGTAACTTCGTGAAACCTACTTAAAAATTGATACAAAACTTCGGCAATTTACCAATTATATGCGTCTATATGTCATGTTCCTAACTTTGCACACATATAGTTTGTTATAGCATCCTTATAGGGGATGCATTATTGAAGCATAAGATAAGTTGAGTTTCATCTTACAAGCATTGCAACCATGACCTCCAGTACGTCCACCAGGGCTCAGATTAGTAGATTCCTGCGTAACAAATTCATTAGTGGGAAATTGCCCTTCTTCCACGTTGTGTTGGGCATCAACGGGAATACCACTATAACCAAAAGAATCCATTATAAAAAAATAAGAGCGATTTGAGAAATAGAGCTTTAGGATAATGTGATAGTTTTTGAAAAATTGTGAGAGAGAGAGATTGAGAGAACCTGAGAGAGATTGAGAGAACCTGAGAGGGATTGAAAAAGTTTGAGTGAGGAAAATATGTGAGGAATGTGGGGTATTTATAGGGAAATTTTTGGGTTAAAAATTGAATTTTTCCCCTAAATTCGGATCCAACGGCTATTTTTTCGGTGGGTCGGGTTCGGGCGGGCTCGGGCAGAAAATCAGGCAATGGTCAAAAAAATAGCCGTTGGGGTCGAGCAGATCGGGTTCGGGTCGGGTCAGGCTCCAACGATCCAAAATTTATCCATTGGTCGGGCTCGGGCTTCGGGCATATCGGGTATGACCGGAAAAATTCAAAAAAATTTCGGCGGACGGCGGTTGACGGCGATAATACGACGGCGGGCTCCGACGAGTTGTCTATTTTCGGGCTGTCCGAACCCGAGCCTAAAAAATTAAGTTGGACAGGCTGATATTTGGACCTACCCGCCGAACCTAAAAAATTTGGGTCTCGGGCCGGCCCGCCGGCCCAAAGTTCCAACACTAATTGGCAATATAAAAAGGTATAAAATTGTTACAGTTTAACAACGTAGGGCATAATGTTTTAATAATCACAAAACGCAGGACATATAAATGTAAATATCCTATTTATTTTATTTCTCATCTGTTTGTTTCTGAATTCTAATAAAAAAAAAGTAATTTATCATTAATGGGTGGATTAAATGAAAGAATTAAAAACGAAAAGCGAATGAAAAATTTGTCCAATTTGAAGCTCTCAAAGGAAACGGAGAAACGCCCTGCAAAATTTGCCCAATTAGCTCTTCTATTCTCTTCTAGGGCACTTTTTGTCTTCCTTCTGTCAAATTCCAAAGCTTCTTCGACCTCCGAATTTCCATCGAAATCCGTTTTCCGTGGAATTTCACTGCTTTTTTCGAGACGGAAATGGTGTTCCTTCGATGGAACAGGTCGCGAGCTTAGGGTTTCCGTTACTGGTGGAGTCTCTGCGAGGTTTTAGGGTTTGAAAGGAGGTGTTTTCATGGCGGCGGCGAACCCGCAGCCTTTGCAAGCGCGACCGTTCGAGGACGACCATATGCACAGGCCGATTCCGGTTGACGACGAGGACGACGACGAGTACGACGATGGAAGCGGAGGCGGCTGTGGAAATGATGGTGATGATGCTATGGAGGATTTGGAAGAGACGAATGTGAATTCGGTGAGCGTTGCTGAACATGGAGGTGTGGTTATGGCATCGAGGACTAGCGAGCTCACTCTCTCTTTTGAGGGCGAGGTCTACGTTTTCCCTGCTGTTACACCTGAAAAAGTATGTCAGTTAGTCTCTCTCTTCTTTCTGATGGTTTAGTCTATTCAATAGCTAATTTTACTCGTCTACTCTCTCTCTCTCTCTAATTCCATTATCGAAATGTAATTTCTTATGTTCTGGTTTCTGATGGGTGCACGAAGAATCTATGCTCTTTCTGGGGAAATTTTGGCGGCGGGGAATTCTCCATCGAAAAGGGAGGGGAGAAAAAGATTATGACTTCTAATTATACTTTTAATTGACTGTTGTTGGGTGTCTTTTAGTTAAATTTGTCTTAAAAAATGGTTTTGACTTTTGGTATATTGGTAAATACTGTTCTTTTTACTGTTTGGCATAACACAGTTTCATAAATTTGGCACTATTAATAATTTTGCATTGCTTTCTGTCTATATTTCTGGATTTCTTTAGCTGTCCAGTATTTTTATGGACTAATGTGTAGTAGAGAGTGGAGAACTCTTTTTGTCGATTCATTAGGTATCTGAAATTCTAATGCAAAGCGGTGCTATAGTCATGGTTGGAAACAATCAAAGTGTGTGTGTTTCTGTTTGAAGCATTCACTGGACCCTTGGCACGGTTTATATATGCAAGCAATTAGTATGTATTTGACAATTGTTGTTCGCTCCATTCTTTTTTATGGAACTTGATTTCACTATTTGGCGTTTGCTTATTTGCTCCATAATTAGTAATCAGAAGGTTATCTGAGTTGTTTTATTCGTTATTTACTACAAATACGTAGAAAGAAAAACCGCCCCAATCGGAGTTACTACGCCAAAGTTATGACATTTTAAAAAGATATAAACACCGTTCTACATAACATTATACATGCAGTACTACACCTACTGAATATGACCTCCGCGAAAAATAACATAGTCAATATGAATCTTGTTTTGTTCGGTTTGTCACTACGAACATGTAGAAAGAAAAATCGTCTCAATCGGAGTTATTACAACAAAGTTATGACATCTTAAATTCTCTTTTAATAACAAAGAATTCTCAAACTTGCTTGTGGGCTCAAGTTTGAACTCAACCTCCCGCTGGGTCTTGCAATATTTGGAAAACATTGTAAGCAGTTGTTTCGTTGCAAGCAGTTTTAAATATATGTTTTCATATTGTTCGTCTTTTTTTGTACCTCTTCAGTGTTAAGCTTCCTATAGCGAGTTGGATTTAGATCTCAATTACAATCTCTTAAAGTTTGATTTTAGTTTAGAGCATGTCTGTTCTGAAGGAATTCTTTGGAGTTTGGCCTTCTTATTTCATCTCGGGACTTCATAATACACAGGTGCAAGCAGTGCTCTTGCTACTAGGAGGGCGTGATGTACCAACTGGTATACCTACCATTGATGTGCCCTATAATCAGAATAACAGGGTAATTCAGATATTGCAATTACTGAGACCATTTACATTGCTTTTTCTATGCTTATTCTTATGTGTTCTCTGTGACAATCTCTAGGGTGTAGGTGACAGTACAAAGCGATCAAATCTTTCACGAAGAATAGCTTCCCTTGTTAGGTTCCGTGAAAAACGGAAGGAGAGATGTTTTGACAAGAAAATTAGGTACACCGTACGTAAGGAGGTTGCACAGAGGTAAAGATAAATCCACATTTATAGTAAATATTAGAAATGAGTGTTTTTTACCTTTCCATTTGAAATATTTATTAGGCATGCTTTATGAATAGGGTAGAGGTGTTTTGATGGTACATTCTTTTGGTGTGTAATTAGGCCTTAAAAAAATTGTTAAAGTATATTTCGTTGGCAAAGATTCTATTAGATCAATTTAAATTTTTTTACTTTGATGATTTCAAGAAGGGAAATAGAATTCACTTCTTTCTTGATGGGTAATATCCAACTTATTGACGGCATCTTTTTTCCCTTACGATGCCATGTTATTAAAGATGTGCCATTCTTTTGATGTTTTTTCTCCTAGGATGCACCGTAAGAATGGGCAGTTTGCATCCTTAAAAGAAAGTTCTGGTCCTTCAGGCTGGGATTTGTCGCAAAGTGTTGATGGCACTAATCGTCCTGAAACTGTGTGAGTTCGAAGTTAAATATTGTTCTTTTGATTTTGTCATTTCACATTTATTTATTTATTTATTTTTTTGCACGATACGGGATAGAACTCACAACCTCCCTCCACCCCATCCAAACCCTTCGGTGCCATGAGACCAACTGGTCGTAGGCATTTCACGTTTCTTGATGGTAATGTTGTAGTATTTAGGTTTCCTTTCTTTTTCTGCAACATATTGCAGTTTGCGGAGATGTCAACACTGTGGGGTTAGTGAAAATAATACACCTGCAATGCGTCGTGGGCCAGCTGGACCAAGAACTTTGTGCAATGCATGTGGTCTTATGTGGGCAAATAAGGTTTGTTTATTTTGGTTTAGACTAGTGTGTATGTTGCTCACTCTTACTCAACATGTGTTTTCTTACCATACTCTTTTTTTTCTTTTTTCCCCCATTGAGCTGCGTTCTTATTATTGCTATATTCACAAATTCTATTTGCAATTTTTTCTTAAATGATTATACATATTTTTCTTCACCAGTTAATTGATTATACAGGGAACATTGAGAGATCTCAGAAAGGGAGGAAGAAACCTTTCCGTGGATCATATAGAAACTGTAAGTATGATATTGCTCTTATGAACTTGTATGGATTTACTCAAGTTATAAAAAAATATCATAATAATCGGTTAGTAAAATATAATGGTGAGCTTAAAACTTGCTGAACTGTTTCTCGGGAGAGGAATGTGTTTCTTTTGGAGTTGGATGTGGGATACGAATAACTGATTGGAAATGTTCCTGAAGCTTTGGTGTTTGAATTAGTGCACACTGCACACATTATAAGACATGCTTTATATAAGAGCTGTTTTCTTCTTGTGTTGCTGGTTGTTTTTTACTATGGCATAAATGGAGTGTGCAGGAAACACCAATTGAGATCAAGCCTTTGATTGTGGAAGGAGAAATCTCAGGCAACCAGGATGAGCATGTATGGCTTCTCACATTGGAAAAGGCATTCTGATTGTCGATTGGTGTGCTGGGCTGGTTGGTTTTCTAATTTAATCTATGGTGCTTGCAGGGAACTTCTGAAGATCCTTCTAAGACAGTTACTGAAGGATCCAATGATCCTTCTGTGAACCCTGGCAAAGAAGTATGTGTACTTCCTGTTAGCTTTGTTTACCCTATGTAATTTTTGGTTCATCCTTGGATTTGGCTTTCTAACATTTATTCTTTCTGTTGAACATATAAATTTTGAACTTAGCTTCTTCTGACAAAACTACACGTTCTTATCAATTCCCCATTATACACTTTTGGCTGGAGAAACTCTTTTTTTTTTTTTTCCCTCCCTGATCCGTACTCTTTATCTGTTGCTAAGCAAGTTGGGATGGGCACAAGTCATGAACTGGTTTAAGTATGTGAAGACAAGTGGTAAATACTAAATATAATTTTGAAATTGTTTAAAGAGACTGTCTTTTCATATTTTTCATTCTCTCTCTTCTAATGTTAGTGATGGTCTGTTACCTCTGGAAGCCAGAATTGCTCATAGCATTAGGTTGTAAAAAGCTCTTCTTGTAATAATTCAGTTGTTTTTCCAGTTCAAGAGTACATCAATTCCGTTGAGCGTTCATTGGTCTCTTGGGAACTTGCATTTCCATGTGGTGCAGGATTTACATGGAGCTAATGAAGATCTTGCAAGCACTTTGCCCATAGGAATTGTCCATTCTTCAGCCAATGCAGACGAGCAGGTACGATATCTAATATTTTGATAATTGATTTTAAGATTGCATTTTGCATAAGCTGCCTCGTAAGTTACTACTCATTCTAAGTTTGACATCTGGAAGTTTGGAACAATGCTAAAATACTTGATTTTGTTACATTATGCCATTAGCTGTGAAGAGCATTTATCTAGAAATCAGAATCGTGTTTTAAGTCCATTGAGATTTTCTCCCTCAGATTTTCACAAGTACCAAATGTGCTAACACCTTTAACTTGAAAAGAGATGGAGTCACAATCAGCATTCAACATTATAACTGGCACGATAATACACATCACATACTTTATATTAATCTACCCTTTTCACGGGAGATTTTAGGTTCTTGTCTTCTTTGTGAAATATATCATACTTGGCCATGTGTTCAGAAAGGATAGCTTATGGTGTGAAGCATTTTGCTTTATAAAAGGTTTCTTATGTCAAGAGTTCGATGATATGCAGGAGCCTTTGCCTGAGCTTTCTAATCCGTCAGATACGGACATAGACATTCCAACTAACTTCGATTAGAAGGTGATTGTTTCTTTGGCCTCTGTTTGATGCCCAAAGTTTTGGATAGTTGTTGGGACCATAAGAAATTTAGCATCTCTCTTGTTCTTGTGCAGCAAAAGGATCAAAGTTAACTAGCCTTTCAAAGTACAAGGCAAAATTTGGGGCCGGAGTTCTTATTACCAGAAACCGACATGTCTGATCCCAAGCGCTAGTATCTTATCATTGCGCAAGCTGTAGAGCTTCCTCTGGTTGACATTAGAGTATGTTGATGGCGATAGATAATGGGTATCCATCTTGTATGTTGTGTAAGTTTGTTAGGACTATGAGTTATACGCGAGTGCTTACCTTTACTCATTCTCAAATGTGTAATTTTTTCATAGGGTTGTCTGATTGCATTTTCATTTTTATTCACCAGTGCCTCTTACGAATTATGTAGCGGTAGTTGGTCACAAATGACATCGTATGATTGTCATGGGCAGGGTCCTTTTAATTGTTGGCTAATGTATGTAGTAAGTCCAACATTTCACACTTACGGGTATGGTTAATAAGAATCTCTCCACTTTTATTTATAGGAAAAAATCATTTTGGTACCTTTCTTATATTGAAATATCTCGGAGGTGACTTGTGTTTTAATAATATTAAATAAATAGGTGCTTTTTAAGTTTTAAGAAACATCTTCTAGATACTTAGTTACACTAGGCGTTTAAAAGTATGGAGATTTCCTTGACCAATTGTAAAGAGAAAATCCTTTAATTACACTAGGCGTTTAAAAGAGAGAGAAATGTTTCAGATAAAGATGTTTCAGAAAGAGAGAGAAAGTATGGAGATTTCCGAGACCCATGTTTGAAAGATGTTTTCTCTCAACTGGGGGTCTTCATTGACGTGATTGGAATTCAAAAGTCGTCGGATGACCAGAATTTCACCTTCATCAGCATGCTCCACGTGTTCCTGAATTTCTTCCTTTTCCAACTCCTCTTTCTCTTCTTCCACAACTTCATTTTCAACGATGGTGATTACCTTTCTATTCGGACACTCTGAAGCAATATGCCCATATCCCTGACATTTGAAACATTTCTTCGAAGCATTGGGGGAGTTGGTTGGTTTGTCATTCTTCACCTCTGGTTTAGTTGTGGCGGATGCGTTGTTAAAGGCTAGTTTTGAAGAAGTCGCTCTAGGGTTGCCCTTAATTCCGTAACTAGTGCTTCCCGCACTCTTGGCTGGCTATCTTCTCAAGTCCATCCGTTGTTGCTCCACATTCAACGCCAATTTTTGAACATCATTGAATGTCCAATATGGCTGTAATTTGATCACCTCAGCAATCTCCTTCTTGACCCCTCCTAGATAACGTGCAATGGTTTGCTCTTTAGGTTCCACCACATCGCACTTAAGCATAAGATATTCGAACTCCCGGGTGTAATCAACTACGGACAAATCAAATTGCTTGAAGTTGTGAAACTTCAAGTAATTGTCTTGTTTGTAACTGTCCGAAATGAATCTTCTCTTTAGTTCTTGCTTCATTTTCTCCCATGTTCGAATGGGCCTCCGTCCTTCTCGCTCCCGTTCTCGCTTGAGATTCTCCCACCAAAGGGATGCGTATCCCTTTAGCTTGATTGCCACTAACTTGACTCTTTTTTCATCCGAGTAATCCTTGAATTCAAAAATTCTCTCCACTGTGTACAGCCAATCTAGGAATGCATCGCCTTGAGATTTTCCTTCAAATTCAGGTACATCAACCTTCACGTCACCTTCACGATGGTAGTGTTGGTTTCTTCCCTGAGGTCTCGCATCTTCATCACTAGAGTCCTCCTCATGGAAAGGGTTTTCATCTTCATTCCGATCCCGTTCACGCCTTCTAGGGTGTTGTCTTCCCTCCATTTGCAATAGTCTTTGTTGAAGTTGCTCTACGGTCCTCCTTAATTCAGCCATCTCCATCTCTCTTTCATAATCATTTGTAGTTGGAAAATCTGGTGGAATGGGGTTAACTCGTCTTGCCATAAATGAAAATCACGTTGGATTGAAAACACTAGGGACTTAACACGATCTCTGATACCAGAAATGATACCGCTCCTATGGAGTTGGTAACGGTATTCTTAAATTGGAAGGGTTATGGACGTTTTAGGGGTTGATGGAAATGTTAGGATTGAGAAAAATTATTAAAAGATAAGTTCCGACGCCACTTGGAATCCACCAAGATAAGTCTTAATCTCGCCACTCAAGGAATCCACCAAGAGATAAGAGAAAGTAAGGGAAAACACCGAGGTTTCTCTCAATTTTTCATTCGTTCAAAAAACCGTCCTTGCAAATCTAAAAATTACATATTTAAAAGCCAAAAACTGAAACCAACTAATCAGCTCCACAAATGGCCGTTGCACACTTTAAGACATACATCAATGGCACTAATTGCCTTTCATTCACATCAAAGGTTAACTCCAAGAATTAACAACAAAAAATTGTTGTAACTCCATAATTTAAAACCTCACAAACCAACAGCCACAAATGGCTATAATAAACACACTTAAAACAAACATAAATGCTGCTAACCCAAAGAAAACGTCCCCAACAACAATTGTTCAACAATTAGCCTTCAATTCTGATTGAGACACATGGAAAACATGCATTGGATCACTCCCATGCAGCCCATGTACATGCAAATCACGTCCATCCTCATCATTCTCCCCGGGTTGGAGAGGACTTGACCTCGAGTCCAAAGGCTCGTCTTCAACAAAGGGAGAAAGATCAGCCACATTGAATGTAACGGACACTCCATAATCGCCTAGAAGCTCCACTTTGTATGCATTATCATTGATCTTTTGAACAATTGTAAAAGGTCCATCTGCTCTTGCTTGGAGTTTTGGAAACCTCCTATTGGGAAATCGTTCCTTTCTGAGATGAATCCATACTTTGTCCCCAATTTGAAAAGTGACCTTCCTCCTATGTTTATTTGCTTGCTGCACATACTTATCATTTTGTTTGGCAATCTTTTCTCGAACTTGTTCATGCAACTTCTTGATATATTTTGCTCTTTCTTTAGCTGCTCCACTAAAAGTTGTTTCAGTTTTAAGGGGCACAAGATCCAAGGGAGTGATTGGATTCTTACCATAAACAATCTCGAAAGGACTACACCCGGTTGTTTGACTAATGGAACGGTTATACGCAAATTCAGCTTGTGGAAGAGATAAATCCCATACCTTGATGTTTCTCTTGATGAGACTTCTCAATAAAGCTCCCAAAGATCGATTAACCACCTCAGTTTGTCCATCCGTTTGGGGATGATGTGAAGTGCTGAATTGGAGTCTAGTTCCCATTTTCCTCCACAGAGTCCTCCAAAAATGACTAAGGAACTTAGCATCTCGATCCGAAGTTATAGTTTTTGGAACACCATGTAGCTTAACAATCTCTTGAAAATAGAGGTCAGCAATGTTTGTTGCATCAGCTGTCTTGTTACATGGCACAAAATGAGCCATCTTAGAAAAACGATCTACCACCACCATGATTGAATCCTTTTGCCTTTGAGTCCTAGGTAAACCAAGAATAAAAATCCGTACTTGCATCCTCCCATGGTGCGTTTGGAACAGGTAGGGGTGTGTACAATCCAGCGTTGCTTCCATGAGTCTTGGCTTGACGACAAGTCTCGCATTGATCCACAATTTGCCCCACATCCTTAGTAAGCCGTGGCCAAAAGAAATTGTCTTGCACCAGGTTTAAAGTCTTGTCTCGGCCAAAATGACCATCCAAGCCTCCACTATGAGCTTCTCGTATTATGGCTTCCCTCAATGATCCTTGGGGAACACAAAGCTGTGCACCCTTATACAAGAACCCATCTTGGACCAAAAATTATTTATATGGCCCCTTTGAACAATACTTCCAAATTCGACCAAAATCAGCATCATCCTTGTACATACTTTTCACAAAGTCAAAACCAAGCACCTTAGCATGCATCATGTTCAACAGCAAATGGCGCCTACTTAACGCATCAGCCACTTGATTAACTTTACCAGACTTGTGCTTGTTGACAAAATTGAATGATTGGGGATACTCCACCCACTTTGCATGGCGTGAGTTGAGCTTGTGTTGAACATTCAAATACTTAAGAGCTTCATGATCTGAAAAAAGAACAAACTCGTTAGGATAAAAATAATGACTCCAATGTTCCAGTGCACGGATGATGGCATAGAACTCCTTGTCATATGTCGAGTACTTCCTCCTTACTTCATTCAACTTTTCGCTGAAAAAAGCAATTCGCTTGCCTCCTTGACTCAAAACAGCCCCTATTCCCACGCCTGAAGCATCACACTCCACCTCAAAAATCATTGAAAAATCGGGTAGTGCAAGAACCGGTGCTTCCATCATCTTCTTTTTAATTAACTCAAAACTCTTTTGAGCCTCTGCATTCCACTTAAAAGTTCCATCCTTCATGCACTCGGTAATTGGAGTAACCAAAGTGCTGAAATTCTTGATAAATCTCCTATAAAAGGAAATCATTCCATGAAAACTCCGAATATCAAATAGAGTTTTTGGAATCGGCCAAGTTGCAATAGCGTCCACCTTGCTTTCATCAACCTTGATTCCATCTTTGGATACAACATACCCAAGGAAGGTTATAGTTTCAGCCATGAATTGACACTTCTTCAAATTGACAAAAAGACTTTCAGCCCTCAAAGTCTCAAGCTAGCACTTTCCTTAGATGCACCAAGTGCTCTTGCATATTTTGACTATACACAAGAATATCATCAAAATAGACCACCACAAATTCTCCCATGAATGGTTTGAACACATGCGTCATGAGTCTCATAAAAGTGCTAGGAGCAATGGACAAACCAAATGGCATGACCAACCATTCATACAAACCTCTTCCTGTTTTGAAGGCTGTCTTCCATTCATCTCCCAGAAGCATCCGAATTTGGTGATATCCGCTGCGTAAATCTATCTTGGAAAATATAGCAGATCTATGGAGTTGATCAAGTAAATCATCAAGTCTCGGAATGGGAAACCGGTATTTGATTGTAATCTTGTTAATTGCTCTGCTATCCACGCACATCCTCCAGCTTCCATCTTTTTTTGGAACAGGCAAGGCAGACACGGCACAAGGACTTAAACTCTCTCGGATCAGCCCTTTGGAAAGCAACTCCTCCACTTACCTTTACAATTCAGCTTGTTGCCTCGGGTTGAGTCTATAGGCAGCCTTGTTTGGAAGTGACGACCCCGGAATAAGATCAATCCGGTGTTGTATTCCTCTCAATGGGGGCAGCCCACTCGGTAATTCCTCCGGAACAAGATCTTCAAATTCCCTTAGAAGTGGCTGAACCGGATCAGGGAGCTCTGCTATCATTTCATATTCTTCTTTTGCAAGAAGAACAAAGACATCTTCCTTTTTTGAAAGAACATGCTCAACTTGGAAACCTGTCAAGAATACTTGCCCATCGAAATTGGCAGTTTTCTTGTCTCCATTCGGCTTCATGGGGGCCAAAATAATCCGCAATCCATCTTTCATAAACGAATGAGTATTGTTGAACCCATCGTGTACCACCTTCTGATCATATTGCCAAGGACGCCCCAACAAGAGGTGACATGCATCCATAGGTACAACATCACACTAAACTTCATCTTTATAGGTTTTTCCTATAGAAAACGAAACCAAACTCCTCTTGGAAACCTTCAGACCATTTCCCTTTTGAAACCATTGGATCTTGTATGGTTGCGGATGAGGCTTCGTTTGCAATCCAAGCTTGTTCACCATCTCCTCCGAAACCACATTTGTGCAACTACCCCCATCAATTATCACATTATGTTCTATTACGAATCTGAATTTTAGATTGAAAATATTGTAAATTTTAATTTCATTAGGAGTATTATGGGTATTATGAAAGTTTTATTAATTGTACTATATTGATTCCCGCACAATCTAAAAACTAAAGTTATCTTTAAGCTGCTTCTAATTTTAGTTGTAGATTCTTAAAAAAAATTTTAAAAAGTACTTTTAAGGAGATTTACTAAACACTAAAATCAGTTTCTGTTACCGGCGTAAGCTAATTTTGAGAGGGAAAAATAATATCAAACTAAGCCAATATATAGTAATGGTTATTCTCACATTTGCAACCGTAACTGGTGTGTGCATGGGGTGGTTATTGCTCTTTATCTGAAACATTTCTCTCTCTTAAAAAAAAAAAAAAAAAAACACTCCTAGAGGTAGTAGGAATTGTTATTTTATTCTAAAATAACATTAAGGATATTAATTTAAAAATCAATTTTTAAATATCAATTTACATGACAAATGATGTGTCATTCCGTGTCAACTCATCACTTTTAATTTAACACTTATTTTTACTAATATACCCTCTTTTAATTTATTTTTTCTATTCACACACATTTTCTCTCTCAGTTCACTTACCATTCTCTCTCCCCTTCTCGTTTTCTTTCTATTCTCTTTCATCCTTTGTATTAAGGAACACTAATAAAAAACCTGCAACACTTCATGACAAAAATATAAATCCAACAAATCTTGCTCTTTCAAAATACACCAAAACGATGAAAATTTGTTATTCTACTACAAATTCTGATCTTTTTCGTTTCGGCTTTGGGTTTGGGTTTTTTATTGTTCGACCAATGATACAAAAGTAGAAACTTTTCATCTTCTACAAGGAAACTAACGCGGGCTTCTTCTGCCACTGTTTGTTTGTTTGTTTTTTTTGTTTTTGTTTTTATTTAATGGGAAGCTGTTGTGGGTATAAATTACAATCTAAGAACAGGTTATGCTTTGTGATTATCGATATTTACAAGAAACAATAAAATGATCTTAGATGACGTTTGGTTGATGGATTCAAAATTATTTTTGATTTACGTGTATTTTTTGTAAGAGAAAATACTGTAGTGAATTACGAATCATGATTCGAACCATGACACGAATCCTTAAACTAAACGCACTCTTAGATTTTAAAAGTTATCAATTTAGGGGTATATTAGACAAAAATAAGTGTTAGAAGTGATGAGTTGGCACATAAGTGGAATGACACATCCTAGGTTGGTATTCAAAAGTTAGTTTTTAAATTGGTATCTTCTAACATTCTAGTAAAAAAATATTATTTTAATCTTTAGATTAATTTTCAACATCCATAAGTGGGTATCTCTATTAAAAATTTATAGCACATTATACCTATTACTAAAGGAGGTCGAAAGTTATTGTACTAAGTACAGTGACTTTTCGATTTTACCCTTCTTCCATTCTGTTGAGGCCTTTTTTATACCCTTTTTGTCCTTTTAGCCATTTTTACCGTTTTATCATTCGTTTGGTTTTTTTTTTCCTTTGTTTTTGTTTGGGTTTTTTGTCTTATCCTTCGCTTTGCCCTTTTCCTCTCTCTTGGTGTTTACTGAAACATGTCGTTTCTGTCTTCTAGAATTTATTTTTATTATTTTGTCCTCAATTTTTTCCCTTCTTTGTGTTTTTCTGCTGCCCATTTTTGTCATTTTCTTCGGTGGTTTTTGTTTAGTATTCTTGAGAAGCTTCTTGCTTCTTTCATTTTTGCTTTTACGCCTGCATCTCTCTTTCACCGAGGCTCTTATTCTTTGTTTCCTCTTCACAGATCCTCTTCGTTTTCTTTATGGTTTTCTCTGCTTTATTGTGTTTTTGTTCTAAGTTTTTTCCCCATTTTATGTTTGTGGGTTTTGTTGCGTTTTTTGTGGGCTTAATTTCAGTTTTTTTCCCTTTTGTAAATGGGTTAAGTTTTTGGTGGGGTTCATTTTGTTTGTTTTTTTTTTTTTTGCATGTTCTGTGCATTTTTTTCTCCTTCTTCCTTTTTTTCTTTCCGTAAGGTTTATGGGAATCATTTTTTATGTTTTTTTTTTTTCATTTTTTTTTTCTAGGTTTGGCTTCATTTTTTTTTCCACTTTTTTTATGTTCCTGGGTTTCCCTGCGCTTTTCGTGGGGTTAATTTCAATTTTTTTTCCCGTAAATGGGTTAAGGTTTTCGTAGGGTTCATTTTACTTTTTGTTGCATGTCCAGTGCATTTTTTTCCCCTTCTCCCCTTCTTTCTGTTCGTAAGGTTTCTGGGAATCATTTTTTATGTTGGTTTTGTTTTGTAGTTTTGTTTGCCGTTTTTCTTTTTTTTAGATCTGGCTTCGTTGTTTTTTTTTTTAATTTTTTCATTCATTTTTTCCCTGTTTATTTTTCCATATCTATTAGTGTTTTTGTAGATTTCGCTTCGTTTTTTTCCCCTTTTTTATTCGGTTTTTCTTTTTCATTTTCTCAGTTCTGTATGTCTTTTAGCTTCGTTATGTTCTATGTTTTTTAATAATTTTTTTTCCTGTTTTTCTAGTTCTGTTAGTATTTTTGTAGATTTGGTTTCGTTTTTTCCCTTAGTTTTTTATTTCCCTTTTTTTTAGATATGTTAACGTTTTTTTTCCCAGATCTGTTATTGAGGTTTATGTGATCAGATATCTGCATTTGGTTTTGTAGTTTTATTTTTAGTTTATATTTTCTTAGATTTGATTTTGTTCTTTTTTTTCCTGTTTTTTGTTTTTCCAGATCTCTTGGTGTTTTTATTTTTCCCCTTTTTTCATATTTTTTTTTTCTGTTTTTCCAGATCTGGTAGTGTTTTTATAGATTTGGCTTAGTTTTTGTTTCTATTTTGTATTCGGGTTTTTCTTAAAGTTTTTCTATATATGTTAGTGACGTTTTTGGGATGTTACCTCATTTGGATATTTTTGTGAAGTTTGTTTCACTTTTTTTTCCCTTTTTGTAAGATTTCTGGGATTCTTTTTTTATGTTTGTTTTGTTTTGTAGTTTTGTTTTCCATTTTAATTTCCTTAGATTTACCTTAGTTTTTTTCGTGTTTTCCATTTTTCCAGATCTGTTAGTTTCTGAAATTTTTAAAAGTTTTTTTCCCCATATCTGTTAGGGTTTTTATACAATGGTTTCATTTTTTATTATAATTTTTATTTTTTTTTAATTTCCAGATTTTTTTAGTATTTTTAGTTCCAGATGTATTATTTGTTATTGTTATCTCTTAATTGTTTTTTTTAATTAAGTTTTTATTTTTACTAATCATTAACCCTTTTTCTTGCGGGTTATATTAGTCGGGAAGATTTAGACATTTGTTTTTAGTGCAAGGTAATTATTTATAACGAGATACTTTGTTTTGACTGTCTGCAGGTTATTCGCTCTATTCCACGGTACTTATCATGCAGCGTAACACATGTTTTTAGTAAATTATTACCTTTTGTTTGCAGCGTAATAGCGGTAGTATTAAGTTTTGTTTGCAGTATTTACTACCGCCATATACTTAAACGTTTATTTTCTTCGTATAAATATATTGTACTCTCTTTCATGCTTATAGTCATTTGCTTTGCTTCTGCTCTCGTTGTCATATACTTATCGTCTACCTTCTCTGTTTTCTTCCTTTTCTTCAATTTTCGTTGGAGAGGTTTTTTCCCCGTTCTATTCTCTCTGTTTTGAAATGTTTTTAGTTCTTCTACATCAACTATATCCACTTTCCTTATTCCTCTAAGGTATTTATTTCTTACCTTTTTCACCTCATTTCCATATACATATCATTTATCTTTTCTGTCTTCTTCCTTTTCTTGAATTTCCATTACTGAGTTCCTTTTGTTATCTCTGTTTTCAGGTATTTTTCCTGCTTCTGCATCAACTCTATCTACTTTCGTTATTGTTCTAAGGTACTTATTCCTTACTTCTTCTACTTCATTTCTACTTCTCTATTACAAATCTTCTGGTCCCTAGTGGTGATGATGTTTTTCCTCTTTATTGTTGCCATATACTGAGTAATTGTTAAAAGTGATTTAGCAAGTATTGCTGTTGCCCGGATTATTGAAGATTTATCCTTATATTATTTTGTTTAGGGTGTTTATGTTTTTTGAAAAATAACAAACCTTTTTACTTCTTACTTCCAAATATTTTATTTTCCTTATTCCACTCTAAACCATTTCATTCTTTAACTGATTTTTTTGTAAAGTTTTTTTTTTTTTTTACTATTACAGGTATTAAAATTTGTTCCTCTGTTATTTAGTGCAAGTCTTTCAATAATTCAGCTGGTAGCCAATGATAATGTTGAATCATAATTCAGTTACTTTTGATACATGTTGGTTGCAAAAAAAAAAGGGAAAAAAACCCCCGAAAATTTTTCCCATGTATTGAGTAATTGTTAATAGTGATTTACTAATTATTGATGTTGCCCGGATTATTGAAGATTTGTCCTTATATTATTAGTTTAAGGCGTAAATGTTTTTTTAACAATAATCAATCTTTTGACTTTTTAGTTACAGGTGTTTTATTTTCTTAACTCTGCTTTGAACCATTTCATCCTTCAACCAATTTTTTTCCTAAGGTTTTTGTTTACTATAATTACTTTGGTGTTTATTATTTGGTAGGAAGTTATAATCATTTAACTATGCTTTAACTTTGGAAGTTTCTTATGTTCTTTTTTTTCCTTCTGTCCATTGTTTTTTATTATTTTGTTTTCTAATATACCTATTTCAATAATTCAGCTGGCAGCTAATTACAATGTTAAATCATATTTCAGTTACTTTTGATACACATTGGTAGCAAAAAAAAGATGAATACCTAAACCATTCCTTTTATATATTTTGATGTCTTTGTCTTTTTGTTTCTTACTTGCAAATGTTTTATTTTTCTTATTTCACTTTAAATCTCCCGGGAACCATTACTATGTATTGAGTACTCATTAATAGTAATTTAGCAAATGTTGATTTTGCTCGGATTATTGAAGATTTATCTTTATATTATTTGGTTTAAGGTGTTTATATTTTTTTAACAGTAACCAATCTTCTTGCTTCTTAGTTGCAGGTGTTTAATCTTTTTTATTCCATTTTGAAATATTTCATTCTTCAACTAACTCTTTTCCTAAGTTTTTTGTTCACTATATTTACTCTGGTGTTTAAACTTGCTTGGCGTTGTATTATGTGGAGAAAAGGTTGTGAGGTCAAGTCTTTTCTTTTGTTGGAGTTCTGTTCTGTTTATGTTATGTTGTATTGTGTTGTGTGGACCAATTTCACAAACATATGGTAGACATAGATTCCTTCCTTCTCTTCTCTACTACAAAGATTGTGTATGTCAACAAAGATCTTCAGTATTCACTCTCCCATTTCATTTGGGAGTTTTTTTAATGTATTTGTAATAATTGTTCAACTCCTGCCAGCTAAATAGTATTAATGCTTTATTATTAAATTGAATTAAAAGTAAACCGTTTATGATAAAAAAAAATAAACAGTGTATAAATAAAGGCATTTAGGGAACGAAATGTGCATTTAGGCCAACAAAGAACAAACAATAGCATTGCTTAAACTTCCAGCTTCAAAAATTAACTAATGGTCACCAGACAAAACATTGTCTACAAGGCAAGTAACATTACATAAAAAACAATGAATTTTCAAGGAAACAGTACCTATTCTTATACGTGAATTTTCAAGGAAACAGTACCTATTCTTAGTACACGTATAAGCGTAAACAATATGAAAACTAAATATTACTATATAATTTCACCAAATGCTAGATGACATGGGTACTTAAATATTATCATTATTGAATACAAGTTCCAAATCTTATTATCCTAGATCATAACTCAGAGTTATTTTTTATGTGAGTTATTAGTTACATTTTTTGTATTTAATTTATTTCATTCTATTCATTTTTTTTCATTGTTAGTTAACAATTGTTAATAGTGTTTTAATTTTTAGTGTTATCTTGATTATTTGATATATAATATTTACAGTTTCATTTATATGCAATTTTTATGTAAATAATGTAAACAATGTAAACAATATTGTATTTACAGTTTTATTTATATGTACTTTTTATATAAATAACGTAAACACAATTTACATAATATGTAAATAATATATGTTACATATGTTTTATTTCAATTATAATATAAATGTATTATAAGTACTTTTTTCATTTTCCGAATTTACATTTTTATTATACAATCCATTTATTACTTACAGATTTGTAATGTATTACATTTATTTGAAACAGATTTACTGTTTCGTTGTACTGTCTACCATCGAACACAGCTTTGTCTAGCATTTGTATACGGTTGATACTCCAGTTGTGCTTAACTCTCTCAAATAGAAACGTGCGTTTTGTAATGACAGAGATACGTTTTTAGTATTTAATTCATACGTTATAATTATTCTAGATTTATTTAAAGTATATTTATTAACATATATAATACATTAACAAAATGATTTCTATTTAACTTTCTATATATATAATTACAATATCTACTTATTAATATAGATATATCTTTTAATTATAAAATATTAATATTATTTAATTTTTTCCTCTATTATATTTTAAAAATAAAAAATTTGTAAGTCTTCATTATTTATTTTTCCTAATTATATCTTATAAATAATTTTATTTATGTTATCGTTTGTGTCATTTATTAGTTTTTCATTTCTATACATTTGAATATATGCTTAAATAAATATTTGTTAGTTATAGAACATAAACATGTTATAATGTTTATTACATTATAGTTTTAACATACATATTTATGTCAAAATTTTTAAAAAAATAACCTGCTTAAATGTTTCATCATAATTAAGCATAAAATACCTAAATATATATAGAAACAATAAATAAATATTCAGTAATAAAATTTTATTAATAATTCTACCAGTTAATAAAATTTTTATACAAACATAATCTAACTGTGAATAATATATCATAATTAAAATTAAATATATTTTAACATATGATAAGCGTTGTTATTTACAATTATAAAAAAAACTAAATAACAATATGAAACTAAATATTTATCTTTATAAATAATATACAACACATTTTAACAAATTTTTTTTTTTTACTTATAATAGGTAAGATGAATAATTAGCCTACATTTTTAAATTAAAATTTATAAAATGATAATTCATTGTTTAACATTTAGACTAATTTATATTTAATAGATATACAATTTATTGTATTATAATTGTTTACGATATAATTTACAGATAATGAAAATGAAAAGAAAGTTTAATGAAATTTATCCTCATCAAAAGAAAATCGAAGGTGTCAAAAATAGAAAAAGAAGGCCGAAAGAAATGCATCAGTCAGGTTCAGAAATTATAAGGACACGTCGAACCAAACATACACAGTTTTGTGGAACTTTCACCAATACTGAGATCCCTTTAAAGTCAACAATTCAACACTCAAAAACAGCGTTGGTTCAAGAAAGTAATTCCTAAACTTAAAATCTTTATTTCTAAACTTTTAACGCGTATATTTTCATCTAATTTAAAATTATTTTTGAAACTATGAAATTAGGTGATCTTAATTATATTGATCTGGGAGATTGTGAGTCGACATGTGAACATTGTGGAGCAATATTTTGGAATAATGAACGAACCAAAAAATATCCATATAAATATTCTTCATGTTGTCAGAATGGAAAAATAAAATTACCTTCCAAAAGAAAAACACCACTGATTTTAGATGATTTATTAAACTATTATGGTGGAAGTCTAAGTACACATTTTAGGAAAAATATACGAACATATAATTCAATGTTTTCTTTTACATCATTTGGGGCAAACATTCAATCAAATATTAATGAAACATTGGGACCCTATATATTTAAGATTAGTGGACAAACACATCATTTAATGGGATCTTTACTTCCAGTTGATAATAATCCTCCAAAATTTGCACAATTATATATTTATGATACAGAAAATGAAATTCAGAATAGAATGTCAATTTTTACATCAATGAATAGTTCAGATTCTTTAAATGAAACTATTATTAAAAAATTAATAATAATGTTAGATGAAATAAATATATTAGTTAAATTATTTAGATTTGTTAAAAATTGTTACAACACTGATAAAACACAGTTAATGAAGTTAAGATTAATAGGTAGACGAGATGACGATGGTACACAATATGACCTTCCAACCTCAACAGATATTGAAACTTTAATTGTTGGTGATATTGGTGAATACGAAAAAGGAAGAGATATTATTACATGTAATCAAACAGGTGACCTACAAAGAATTAATAAACTCCATCCATCTTCTATGTCATTACAATATTCTTTATTGTTTCCTTATGGTGAAGATGGATATAGACCTAATATAGGATGAAATCCTGAATTTATTGGAAACAAACCATCTAAAAAATGAATTTCAATGAGATCATTTTATGCTTTTCAGTTACACCAACGTTTAAATGAAGGAAATACATTGTTTAAAAGTGGTAGATTATTTCAACAATATATTACAGGTGCCTATGCTATTGTTGAAGAAGATCGATTAGATTTTGTTAGACATAATCAAAATTATTTGATATCTGAATTTTATAAAGGTATTCAAGATGCTATAACTAAAGGTGATACTGACCCTCAAACAATTGGAAAAAGAATTATTTTGCCATCATCTCATACTGAAAGTCCAAGATATATGATTCAAAATTATCAAGACGCAATGGCAATATGTAGATATTATGGAAACCCTGATATTTTCTTGACATTTACATGCAATCCTAAATGGCCTGAAATTATAAGAGCTTTAGCTTTACTTCCAGGACAAAAATCTAATGATATACCAGATTTCATAAGTAGAATTTTTAAAATAAAATTAGACCATTTATTACATACAATAAAATCATGACAGATTTTCAGAACCATAAT
This sequence comes from Morus notabilis, assembly GCF_000414095.1. Lineage (NCBI taxonomy): Eukaryota > Viridiplantae > Streptophyta > Magnoliopsida > Rosales > Moraceae > Morus > Morus notabilis. Next base: position 45,008 of record NW_010362186.1, on the reverse strand, counting down.
AGCAGGTAAATTATTCTATTTTATTTTGCTCTTTTATATTCTATTTATTTACTACTTGGAAAAAAAATATTTACATTTATTTAAAATATGTTACTAATTTTTTTTGTCTCAATATTTTTTTTCTATTATTGTAGATTTATACGTTGTCGAATTCCAAAAACGTGGTCTTCCTCATTGTCATATGTTATTTTGATTACATAGAGAAGATAAATATCGAGATCCAATACAAATAGATAAAATTATATCAGCAGAAATCCCAAATCCAGAATACGATCCATTAGGTTATAAAGTTGTTACTGATTTTATGATACATGTGTTGGGAATGGTGTCCTAGAAGCATAAGATGTAATAGGATATTTATTATTTATTTAATAAAAGAGTTATTCATCATTTTATGTGTATATATTTGTGAATATTTTATGAATATTTTATGAATATCAATGAAAATTCTGTGATTATTAATGTAACCTTAAACATTGTATATAAGTGTTATATACGAGATGATAGTGTTTAAGGATAATAATAAAAAAGTAATGTTCATAATGAATTTAATTAAAGTTTGGAATCTTTAATTAAAACATTATTAATACATGTCATTCCCATTTAGAATGAAACGGTGTTATCCGCACTGTTAATATGGTGAGATATTGAATAAGTGTATTTCACATAATGAGATTATGTGGAACAAGGACACAGACACAATATGAATTTCTAATAATTTCCGTTAAGTATAGAAATTTTAATTGAGTCTACCGATGGTCATATATAGAATGATCTTAATCTTGAGTTCTTAACAGACTCCTATTTATGGATTTGTGTCTTTTAATTTACTCGGTACAGATTCTGAGATCCTGAATCCTATTCCTTGTATTTTGGAGACATGATGAAGTAGGTAGCCGGGAATGTTATTACACGAGATGGAATCCACTCCTTCTTAAGAAAGAAGTAGATAAATAATTCTCTTGAGGGTTGATTTGGTACTTGGACCAGTAAGAGCTATGATTCATGAATGTGTTTTATGAATCACTGTCCATTAGAGAATCAATGGTACTCAAGGATAAAGATTTAATTAGAAAGGTTAACGGATTTTACCTAGCTCTAATTATGAATTATTTATGGAGGATTGATCTATATGCAATGACTATATCAAATGGACACTTCACAGTTTAGAAGTAATTTATGTCTATAATTTTGATAGTGCAATTCCAAGTTTATAGTGGAGTAACTATTGGAATTAATAGAATTAATTAATTAATTCAAGTGTTTAATTGATTATTAATTTTATTGTAGCTCGGGATTATAGGTCCATTAATCCCTGCGTTGTCCTAGTAATTCTACCAGACACAGAGGGCAAAATAGGAATTTTAGAATTACGGAATTCTAAAATTAAACACTCAAAAATAATTAATTGAGAATTAATTATTATTTAAATAATGTGATTATTTAAATTTAAATTTGAACACATCTAGATTTATCCATTTAAACTTATTTGATAAGTTGTTCAATTTAGAATTCAAATTAATTTAAGTTTGACTTAAATTGGAATTGAATTTGAGTCAAAATTAGACTATAGGATAAAGGGTGATTTTTCTCTTCCTTCCCTATCTGATATTGGCGCCTACACAGGGATAAAATCCCCTTAGGGTTAGCCGGCCATAAGAAGAAAAGAGAGGAGAATTTTGGTTCAAAATTCAAATTGGAGATAGAGATTTGATTCCTTCTAGAAAGTTTGACTTCTACTCTATAAATAAGAGAATAGTAGAAAATTGTGGACACAATTTTTGTGACAATTTTTGAAAACAAATTTTGCCCTATTTTGATAGTGCTGGCCGAAATTCTCTTTGTAGAGAGGAAGGAAAAATTTTTCTCCAAAAATTCTACATCGTGCATGCGTTGGTGTTTGTGGAAATTCGAGTGTTTATTGTAACCTGTTTTGTCTCATGTGTGCCCACACACACGTCTTTATGGATTCTAGGAATTGACGTGGAAGACATTGGTTTTCTAAACACAAAGTTTTGGAGCAAGGATTGTTCGAGGTCAAAAAACTCAAGTTATCAACCAAGTCGGCCTCCAGGTATTTTTCCTAATTGAGTTATTAATAAATGAATTAATGAGATTAATTTATTCGTGCATAAATTAATATAATCTATAGAGTATCTCAAAGGTTTTATGAAAATTTTTGTTATATATGATCTGCCTCCCCCCACGCTTCCGCATCCGAATTTGATTCGGTAACCAACAACATGGCCCATGTGGATATGCAAAAATAAATGCTCCATGTATGAAAAACACAACATGTACAAAAAAATTCCCTAAACAATATAAAAACGAAACAAGCATAGAAGAAAATAGTTTTGTTAGTTACCGGCATAGAGAATCTACTTTAAATACTATTAAAGAAGGAATACAACTTGATAACAGATTTATTGTTCCATATAATCGTACATTATGTATAAAATATCAAGCTCACATCAATGTTGAAATATGCTCTCAATCAATGCTCATAAAATACTTATTTAAATATTTAACAAAAGGACCAGATAGAATAAGAGCAATTATTGAAGATATTAACATTACAGATACTACAAAAGAAATAAATACAAAAGAAATTGATGAAATAAAAACATATCTTAATTGTCGATATATTACACCCTATGAAGCAATTTGGAGATTATTTGAAAACCCAATACATCATAGAAATCCAGCTATTCAACGACTTACAATTCATTTACCAAACATGCAAAACATTACATTTAATAAAAATCAACAATTACATAATATAATTAATTTACCGCATAACAAAAAAACAACGCTAACTGAATGGATGGATATTAATAAGATACATGAAGAAGCTCGAGAACTTACTTATATAGAATTTCCAACAAAATGGGTTTGGAAACACAAAGATAGAATTTGGACAAAATGACAAAATGGACATACTATTGGAAGAATGTTTCATATTCCTCCCAGTTGTGGTGAATTATTTTATTTAAAATTACTATTAAATCATCAAAAAGGTGCAACAAGTTTTGAATCAATTCGAACAATTAATAATACTATTTATCCAACATATCAACAAGCATGTCATGCATTAGGTTTATTAGGAGATGATAAAGAATGGAATGAATCAATTGAAGAAGCATCATGTTGGTCAACATCTACTCAACTTCGTCAACTTTTTACTACCATTTTACTATTTTGTAATGTATCTGACCCAATAAAGTTATTAGAAAATCACTGGAACTTAAAGTGTGATGATATTATATATAAATTAAAAAAATTATTCAACAATTCAACATTTCAAATCCCAGATAATGAATTATATAACTTTGTATTATACGATTTAGAAAAATTACTAAATTTAAATGCATCTTCTTTAACAAATTTTAACATATCACTTCCAACAGGATCATTAATTGAAGATTTAGATAATAAACTTTTAAGAGAAGAACTCAATTATGATAAAAAAAAAACTAAAAGAAGAAAATATAAATTTAATAAATAATTTAAACCATGAACAATATTATATTTACAATGAAATTTTAAAATCACTTAAAAAAACCTGTGATAACTTATTTTTCGTATATGGATATGGAGGTATAGGAAAAACATATTTATGGAATACACTTATTAACAAAATTAGATCAGAAGGTGAAATAGTATTAGCAGTTGCATCATCTGGAATAGCATCATTACTTTTACCAAATGGTCGTACAGCACATTCACGTTTTCGTATTCCTCTTTTAGTTGACAAATTTTCAACATGTCACATTAAAAAAAATACTCAGTTAGCAAAATTAATAGAGAAAACAACTTTAATATTATGGGATGAAGCGCCAATGAATAATAAATACTGTTTTGAAGCTTTAGATAAAACAATGCAAGACTTGAGAAATAACTTCAGTCAACCTTTTGGAGGAATGACAGTTATTTTAGGTGGTGATTTTAGACAAATTTTACCTGTTATTCCAGGAGGCACAAAAGAAAACATTATTAATGCAAGTATTAATAATTCTTATCTTTGGCCATATTTCCGTGTACTAACATTGACAGAAAATATGAGATTAAAAATTCCAAACAGTTCTATTGATGAACAAACTGAAATTAAAAAATTTTCTGATTGGATACTAAATATTGGAAATGGAACACTTAATGGAATAAAAGATCCTGAAAACGAAGATGCTACTTGGATTAATATGCCTGAACAATATTTGATAAAATATGATAAAAATCCGATTGAACATATTTCCACTGTAGTATATGATGATTTTAAAAGTAATTATGATAATATTAAATATATAAAAAATCGTGCAATTGTAGCACCTAGAAATAAAACAACATATGAAATAAATGATTATATGTTATCTTTAATACCTACAGAGGAGAAAATTTATTACAGTTACGATACAATTATTTCCTCATCTGAAAACCTTGATGAATTAAATCTATTATATCCTCCTAAATTTTTACACACATTAAATTTTAATAATTTACCACCACATGAATTAAAATTAAAAATCAGAATTCCTATTATGTTATTACGAAATCTTAATCAATCACAAGGTTTATGTAACGGTACTAGATTGATAATTAATCAATTAACAAATAGAATTATTGAAGGTCATATTATTAATTCTGTTGATACAAATATTAAAGTTTATATACCTAGAATAGAATTAACTATAAATGAATCCAAATGGCCTCTTTATTATATTGTAATTAAATAGTTAAATCAATATACGAAATATCATTTTTATCAATTTTATTTTTACATTGTTAACGTTTTATAATACCATTATTATTTTATAATATCTATAATTTTATAACATTTTATAAAATCATCCTATGATTTTTAAAGTGTTATTACAAATTATTATAATACAATATTCTTTTCCATTTATATATTATGAATTCTTATATTTTCTATATTATTTTTCAGTTTGAACAAGATGTTTGCACCTTTAAGAATCTTAAAACCTGGTGAAACACACTTGACTATTCGTGCTCGAATATGTCGCTTATGGAGAAATGTAGACTACAAGACAGGAGAACTTATCAGTCTTGATATATTGTTGGTTGATGAAGAGGTAATCAAATATATTCTTTCTATACATTATATAATTATAAATATATAGAAATATATACACTTATTATTCAATTTATAACAATAGAAAATCTAATTTACAATTTTACAGCACGAAGCAATACATGCAGTTATCCGATCAAGAGATGCTGACTACATGAGTCAAATAATTGAAGAAGGAAATATATGAAATATTAATAACTTCTTCATCGATCGTAACAAACCAAGATATAAAATTGTTCCTCATGTGGCAATGTTGCGGATAGCTAGAGCAACAATTTTCAAACATGTTCCTGAAGACATGCCTGAAATACCTCGACAAAAATTTACTTTTGTCGAATTTGATCAAATTACTCAAAGGATCAATGTAAACGATATTCTCTCAGGTTTGTTTATTTTATTACTTATTTACTTATAATTTTTAATCAATTATTTCTCATTTTGTAATTGTTAAAACTAATTGATTATATATGTAATATTTGTATCAGATGTAATGGTCGACTCATATCCTTCCATGGTATTGAAGAATCAGCTATCAGTGAAAGAATTGTCAAAAGAAGAAGTTTCACGATTCAGAACATAAGGTAAATACAATAGAAATTATTATTATAATAATAAATGATAAAAAATATTTATGTTTAAATATTTATAATCATGTTTTCCATTACTTAATACAGAGAAGAACAACTAAATATAATGCTTTGGGGAGAAATGGGAGAACTTTTCAATGAAACTGTTGTGCGGTCAATGACGGACCAATTGTTATTGCTTTTACAGCAATGGCAGCCAAACAGTACCAAAGTTATTACTCATATTATAATATATTATATTCTAATTTTTTACAAAACTAACTACAAATTTCTATTTATTACAGGAGGTCTTTACTTATCAAACACATCTGGTACTTTTTACTTTTTAGATCCAGAAATTCCAGAAACACGAAGAATTAAACAAAGGTATAACAAAAAATACTCACTTTTCTCAATGTTGACATATATGTATCTTCTCATTTTCATTTATTGACATAAAACAAATTCTTTTTATATAGATTTCGTCATTCTATTCAGAGTTTGGATTACGTTGCTACATCAGTGAGGCCAGCAATATCATTAGAAGACCAAAAAAACACAAATCGCATTACCATCGCTGAATTATGAGCATTAGATGCATTCCAAAATCGGGTACAAAGTTTATAAATATAGTCCATTAAATATAATATGTATATCTATTGAATTAAACTGTTCCCTTTTCTACATAACAGGAAACAAAATATACAGTTAGAGCAACTATAACTGACTTATATACACATCAAGGATGGTTTTACTATGCCTGCACAAAGTGTTATAGACAAGTACAAGAATCTGGAACATCATGGTGGTGTGACACCGATGGATATCTATCTACAATGCCACTTACTTGGTAATAAATTCTATTATAAAAAACAAGCGCTTTAATTTTCTATTAAAAAATACAATAAATATAATTTAATTTTCTTATACAGGTACAAAATAAATATACAAATTGAAGATAACACCGGAAGAACAGACGCTGTAATGTTTGGTAAAACTGTGCAGTCACTTATTAACAAAGCTTGCTCTACACTTACTTATGATGAGGGATACACTGATCGCTACATGATTCCTCCTATTTTAGAGGAAATAAGAGGAATATCAAAAATATTTGTCATACAGTTTCGGACTCGGAGAGCTTTTATTGATAAAGTTATTTTGAAGACTTTCAATGACGATCAACCTCAGTTGTATTTACCACCTATAACAACTGCGTCTTCAAAAGAAACATCATCAGTTTCAAAGCCAATTCAATCTGTTTCAGTCCCTCACGAATCTACCTCTTTCGCAAGTTCATCAAAAAAAAGAAAATAAATCAGGTAAAATTATGTGGTATATGTTATATTAAATATTTTAATAAGTATGAACACGTTTATTAACAATTGTTACAATTTAATAATATTTATTTCCTTATTTTCTTCCTTCTTATCTGCAGCTCAGAAGAAACGACAAGCGAAAAGAAAAAGAAGTAATTACATGAATAAGTCTCTGTACATATGTAAATAAGTATGTATATTTTTATGTACAAATGTAAACATATAAATAAATATGTGTATATATATATATATACATGTTACAGATGTACAACAACTTATAAACATATATATGTGTGTGTGTTTTTATACGTTTTATTTATTTAAATTACTGTTAATTACACTATTACGGGTAATCCACTAGTGATTACTATATCAGTAAAAAAACAAAAAAAAAACAAAAAAAACTAATACAATAACTAAAACAATAGTTTCTAAGGTACGACAACAATTTCTATGATAAAAGTCACTTTTTTTTCCCCTCTAGTTATCTGAAGCGAGTTTGTTTCTGTTGGTATTGTCACTTTTCAAACTTCTGCAAGTTGAATGAAATACTATGTGTATGTATACGAGCATGTGATATTGTACTTTGAGAGTTTATTTGTGGTGTGTTTACTTAAAGAATTGGGGAATAGGAATGAAGCACATAAACTTGTGATTTCTCTTCTTTACAATTAATATATCCATGGAAAATATGAGACAAGTTTTACAGGTAGTATTCTATGGCTAATACCATTCTCCAGCCTCTCAAAACACAGCCCATACTCTTGACCTTTCTACACGTTTACTACTTTAGAAACTGTACACTATTCAAGTGCCCAAATACACCAAAGGACTAAAATATGTCAAATTACATAAAAAAGAGTTGAAAAGAATATCAATCTTCCGTGATTGAAAAGCAAGTTTAACTTTGTCCTGCGTATGTATTATGTAATTCTTATCTGCTGGCAAAACAATCATGGGTGTCTCAATCAATCAGTGTGCAACCCAGCAAGTTGATCATATGACTTGTCACAGAAAATCAAACTTCTGATCTACAGTACTATTTAAATAGATGTTTAGTTTATAAATTTAAAATTATTTTTATTTTATGTGTATTTTTTTTTAATAATACAAAAAATTATAAATTATAATTCAAAATAAAAAATAATACAGAGCAAGTTGATCATATGACTTGTCACAAAAAATCAAACTTCTGATCTACAGTACTATCTAAATAGATGTTTAGTTTATAAATTTAAAATTATAATTTAAAATTATTTTTATTTTATGTGTGTTTTTTTTAATTATTATAAAAAATTATAAATTATAATTCAAAATAAAAAATAATACAGGAAACAAATTTCTCCAAATTCCACTCTGCCATCTTTATAATGATACTATTTTACGTTCCATCACAACCCCACATAAATATGGTGAGGGTAGCGTATCTATACATAGGGTATATATACATTATACATAAGCTCAAGCACATAAACTTGTGATTTCCCATGGAAAATAGCAGACAAGTTCTACACGTTGTAGTATTTCCATGGCTAGCAATGGGCCACTTACTACCATTCTTCAACCTCTCAAAACGCTTACTCAAAAGGGTCTCAAAGTCTCGTTCCTCTCAACACCAAAAAATATCCATAGACTTCCCAAAATACCCCCACACCTTTCTTCTTCCCTCACATTCATCTCCCTCCCTTTACCCGAAATCCCCAATCTGCCCTCCGACGCAGAGTCCGCTTCCGACGTCCCCTTCCGAGCCCAGCCGCTCCTCAAGCGAGCCTTCGACCTTCTAGAACCTTACGTAACGTCCTTTCTGGAATCTTCCAGACCCGACTGGATTCTACACGACTACGCCTCCTACTGGCTCCCCCGCCGCGCCGCCGAGCTCGGCGCGTCTCGCGCGTTCTTCTCTCTCTTCAACGCCGCGTGGCTATCCTTCGTGGGCCCACCGTCGGCGCTGATCGACGGCGGGAGGGGGAGATCGCTGGTGGAGGATTTCACGGTGGTCCCGGAGTGGGTCCCGTTCGAATCCGGACTGGTGTATCGGGTTCACGAGATCGCGAGGCATGTGGATAGAGAGGGAGACGTGGAAGGCCTCTCGCTGACGCCCGATACGGTGCGCTTTGGGCTCGCCGTGGTCGAGAGCGAGGTTGTGGCCGTGAGGAGTTGTAGAGAGTTTGAACCGAAGTGGTTGGATTTGCTCGGAGATATTTACCAGCGGCGGGTTTTCCCGGCGGGGTTTTTGCCTCCGGTGGTGGAGGAAGAGGACGTCGAAGGTGACGGGAAGTGGGTTGGGATTAAGGAGTGGTTGGACAAATGGAAGGGTAGTTCCGTAATTTACGTCGCAATGGGGTCGGAGGCGAGTTTGACTCCAGGTGAACTCAGTGAATTGGCTCATGGGTTGGAGCGTTCCCAGTTACCCTTCTTCTGGGTGCTAAGGAGCTCGCCCGAGTTGAACCGGGATGTGTTGGAGCTGTTGCCTGACGGGTTCTTGGAGCGGGTCGGGGACCGTGGGATGGTTTACGTAGGGTGGGCCCCACAGGTGAGGATACTGAATCATGACTCGGTCGGGGGATTCTATTGTGGTTGGAACTCGGTTATAGAGGGACTTGCATTCGGCCGAGTTTTGGTCATGTTTCCCATGGCGAATGACCAAGGGATTAACGCGAGGCTATTGAGTGAGAAGGGACTCGGAGTGGAAATACCGAGGAACGAGTTGGACGGGTCATTCACGAGTGACTCAGTGGCCGAGTCGGTGCGATCGGCCATGGTGGACAAGTCCAGCGAGTCATTTAGGGTCAAAGCAAGGGAAATGAAGGGATTGTTTGGAGATAGGAACAAAAATGATAGTCACTTGGACGAGTTCATAAGTTATCTCAAGGAGAGTAGAAAGAGATCATAAGTCATAATTTGCACGTAAACCATATTATAGAACAATTGGCGTTATAATCTGCTGACTACACAAGTAAACCATATTAGAAGGTGGGGTGGTTTTTACGTCAAAGACGTGTGAAGTTGCATTATCAATTGGTACTCATAATATATGGTGTATAGCTCTCGGCACTGCTCTAACTGTCTAAAGTTTTTTCTCTACGCAAAGAATAAGAGGACTTCAGTTGGACTATTATGTTTTTTGTTGCATGCTTGCGTAATATGGTTTCGCTAATTATTTCCTGTTAGAATGCCTGCGTGCATTCGCATCATTGTAGACGTAAACTTGTTAATCATCCGGGGCTAGGAGAATCTATGAAAGTTAAAAATAAAATAAAAAATAAATAAATAAATAAAGATATTGGATTAGAAGAAATTGCATTGAACCCAATCTATACACAATTTGGGAGTTCAAACACTTGCTATAAGGGGTAAAATACCAGAAATGGAAGGTTGTGGTTGCTAATACAACAACACTCCTAATCTCATCTATTTAGGCAAAAGCAATGTACAAATATGTACCACCATCCCTCAAAATGGAGGAGAATTAAATTGCAAAAGGTAGCATTCCATCTCTGCGCTATTTTGAGAGCATTCACCTCGACAATTACTCGAGCTTGGCATGTGCTGCAATAGGAAGCAGAACTTAAAATACGCTTCCAAATACTTCAAGTAATGCCACTTGAACATCATGCATCCCTTCACCAACTTCGCAAGAAATTTGGTCTGAACAACCCGGCATTTAACAAAGACAGCAAGAAATTCTCGCGTCTTTCTGTATGCTCCTGCAAAGTGGGATTAAAAAGAACGAAACTTGACAACTCAGGAATCCGCTTTATATTCAAACAAAGTCTGAAGGAACACCCTCCTATTGTCAACAAGGATACGTCAAACATGTCTTTTTACATAGTCCAAGGGAGGGAATGAATCATTGACCACAATTTATCGTTCAGTCATTTTGTATAGTGTTCCACAAAAGATCTCTAAAAAAAATACTAGTTACTTTACAATGGACATCAATGACGGTTTTCAAAGTAACTGGAATTTCGATCCAACAAGTATTTGCCAAGACACTAATACCTAGTAAGCACCAAATCTTATCAGAATACAAACGAAAAGCTTAAAAAGAGGGATGCAGCATACCTCCTACATCATGGTCAGTATCAGTCTAAAGATCTCCATGGCTCCAACCTGGATTGTCATTCTATCCCGCTACAGAATGTTTAGATTTGGAAGTCCGAGAGACGTTAGCTTTGCGATGTTGAGGATTTTCTATAGAATATACAAGTAGGCTTCCGTCTTTGGTTCCAGCTATGAAGCATTCTTCTGGGGTCACTGTAAGAGATGTAATCACCTTTCCAACTCCATCGTACTTTTTTATGACCTCAAGTGAATTCATAGATCGTAAAACTATCTGCCCTTGGTCCCCAGCACAGACCAGAAACTCACCACATCTACTCAGTTCAATACAGTTGAGGCGTCCATTAGATTCAGAAGACGCAAGATGTTTACCATTAATTGAATACAAATGCAAACTGAGATCATCGTCTGCATAAAACACAATTCGTCCATGCTGAGAGGCAACAAGCTTGGACAACGCACAGCCATTTGGATGGCATAAAGATCTTACATATCTTCCCTCCCTTAAAGTATGGAAAACACAGGTTCCATCTTTTGACCCACTAATAACTATGTCAAGCTCCATGCTAACAAATAAGCACGTAATTATGTCATCATGCCCACAAAGAATATGAAAGGGAGTTTCAACTATCACAGCATCTTTCCGGGGTAGTTCAGTCTGTGTAGAACGAACTCTCTTTTCTGGGTTTCTTCCACGAACAACTTCCCATACCATAACTGTAGTGTCAAAACTTCCAGTGGCCAGGATGCTTCCATCAGAAGTCACTGCAGCATCATTGTTTAGCACTCAAACACGTCAAAAACTTGAAGAAGCATCACTACCATAAATAAAGACCTATTATGACCAACAATATTCAAAAGGAGAGAAATAGATGTAAAACACACATACGCACACCCAAAAACTTAATTACAATAGAAAAAGAAAAAAATGGGAAAGGTCTTGGTATTCCATCAGGAGATGATGAGTTGCGGGTACCATATAGCTTGCTAAGTGTTCTTAGTCCATACTTTTCAGCTCCTTCATGATTCTGTTAGGATCTTTGTTGAGTTCCACATCGCTAAAGTATGGGCTTAGCATGTGAGTTTATAACCACTTGGGCACCCTCTCCCTACAAGCTAGCTTTTGAGGATGAGTTCTACCCAAGGGTTATAACAATTGGTATCAGAGCATGCCCCTCCTCCAGCCCACGTTGCGGAAAGGGAGCCCTGGAAAGGCTAGAGTGGGCCATCTAGAGTGGGCCGCTGTGGACATCGGTGTCGGAAGCGTGGTGGTGGTTGAGTCCTACATTGCTAAAGTATGGGCTTAGCATGTGGGTTTATAACCACTTGGGCACCCTCTCCCTACAAGCTAGCTTTTGGGGATGAGTTCTACGCAAGGGTTATAACAGATTCATTTGACAAAGAAAAGTAGAATAGAAATAGAATTTGAAGTGCTATAGCTTGCCACACGTTCTTTAATTTAACCGTCTTCCAGTTAGAAAGTTACCTGCCACACAGCTGACCACATCCTTATGCTGTCTGATGCTTTGTACCATTCTGCCATCATTCAAGGATATAACTTGGAAGCTGTTCTCCCAATTGCCACATGAGATCAAGAAATTCTCAGATGGCATTTGCATTGTTGCAAAGCATTGTGTTCCAAGTCCAATATTTTCAGCCAAAGGACTTCCAATTTTGCGAGAAGATTGAATATCAGAACCAACACCGAAAAAGGGCTCCTGCAAGTATTTGACAAATTAATTAGCAACTCTGCATCCTAAATAATCCTATCAATAGATTACTAACCCATTGATACCAATAAAAGAAGTGAAATCGTACTTGGGAGCCCGAAAAGGTAAAATTTCCACCAGATTGCAATTGAGTTGTTAACCACATCTTTACTGACAATGAGATCCCCTGGTTCACAAGGACAATACTCGAGTCTAATATATTAACATATAGTACTGGCGATGATGGATATCTTGTACTAGATACAATGGAAGTCAAGTTAATAGAACCAGGTGCAAAGTAAAATGGATGAGCAATCGGAATGGGTGGTCCTCTTCTTGGGTGTTTTTTGCGGAAAATCTGAATAGGTGTCTGGCCAAAATTTGCAATTTGGTCTTCTACAGCTGATCTTTGCAGATCATCTTCCATAGTATCTAAATCCACAGCTCCTTCATAAGTTAAGTAGTAGAAGATATTTGCTGCCTGTACAAGGAGTCCAGTAATATGTAAGAGATGCGCATCAACAAAGTCAAATTTAAAAGGAAAAAAGATAAAATAGATAATATATTTTGCTAATCAAAATAGAAATTATTTGACTATTTCAAAATCTACCTCCACTGCAGGTTTCCCACGCTGCTTGTACCCAAACACCAAATCTATCCAGTGATGAAGATTTGAGCTAACATATTCACTTTCAAGGGCCTCACGGTTTTTATTAATAAATTCTTCAGGTGAGCCCTGCAGTAATATATAGAACTAAGTTTTAGAAGGCAAATTAGAACATGAAAAATTAAAGGGGAAAAGGAAATCTCATTTGCCAGTATGTATCAAGTACACATCTCAATATAAGAAAAGAATACAAAATTCAATTTATAGAATAACGGGGATCGAATGGTCAAGAGTTAAAAAAAGATTAATGATATTTTTGTCTTTTTACTGTATAGGTTGCAAAACAAGCTAAATACTTTTTATACTAAACTTGCAAAATTGTGCTAAATGCTAGAAGTGATATTTTAAAAAATAGGTTAATTGGGAAAACTTCTCTACGACAACGACGACAGCGATAACAACAACAACAACAACAACAACAACAAAGCGACAAAAATACACTTCAATTTTCATGTGTCAAAAGATTGTCGCTTTCTGCAGTCTTAACTGATTGTGATAAATGTACATACCTTTGCCCAGGGAGGAAGACAAATGTCACTAATTGGTTCACCATCTTGCTTCACCCCTAAATGATAAGAATTTGAGTTGACAAGAAACTCTGGCATGTAAAAGAACTCAGGTATTAACTCCTTTACATCACTTGTGTTGGAAAGGCAGTTCCGATATGTGCCCTCAATGCTTTGGAACAACCTATCTGCATGGTCAAATTTACCACCCTGACAAAGACAATATTTTAAATTACTTGAACCATGAGTCACAGTATACATGAGAATAAATGCAAAAGAATAATGTACGGAAAGTATCATATTAATGATTCTCTAATGCACGAAAGTTCTCATCCCAAATTTCAACCAAAAAAAAAAGAGAGATCCAACAATCACAAGGAAACGCTAAGGTTAAAACCTTAAGTCAAAAGGCATCCATTGGGAATAATGGGTATAAACAATGCTATTCATTAAAAAAGAAAAATCATAGATCATCTTGTGAATTCACCCGTTCAAAATGAAGCATGGTATCACATGAAGATTTATTAACTTCACAATTTCTGAGAACGTTAAACTGGGGAAGTAAAAACAAAGAAAAGAGAGAGAGAGAGAGAGAGAGATAATGTGACATATTATTGGTTAAGATACTTAAAAGGAATGATGGCACAAACATGACTACCTGCAAATTCCTGTGAAGAGAAGTAAAAGGCTCTAGACGAAGAAGGTAATAAAGCACAATGCCCATACTTGAGTAATGAGACCCATAGTAAAAACTGCACAAGGAAACGATACGTGTTACATTTAGAATGGTTAGACGAAGAACCCTCCAGGCACTCCAGAGCACCATTACATCCTCAAACTGGCTTGGGTATTACCTAGGTATATCTGGATCAGTGAAACTCCGATATCTCTCTTCAAACACCTGTATTTAGCAAGGCATAGCACCAAGATGATTTAAAATAAGTTGAACCATTTGCATCCACTCTGCTGTCTGGTAAAATAAAGGAGAAATAAACAAACCTCAAATCGCTTTGAATCCAATGCTCCAACTGGTTTTGAGAGATCCCGGAAAGTTGATGACTTATTGAAATCAAGAATTTCTGATGAGTAATCATCCAAGACCCAAGGAAAGACAGGATATTGTGTTAGGTCATTATATGATCTTCCTGCCAGCGTATTGAGAATTATTAGATATTCAAAGTTTGTTATATCCCTGTTCCTCCAGCTCTCTCGGGCAGCTTCTGCCATCTCCAGGGCTACACGTCTATCAACAAATGAAATAACTCCACTCTTGTCCCTACTGCTTCCCTTTGGGAACAAATATTCATTTCTGGTAGCAACTATCAAGGTCCCAATGTCTTTCGCATCCTTCTGTGATGCAAAATTCAAAAATACGGGGGCAACTGAGTCGCTGAAGGAAATCTCTATAGCAGTGTAACGTAGCAAGTAACGAGTCCAGTGAACAGCTTTTATCTTGAGTAGCCAACAAAACAGACACCAAAAAGGAAAAGATCAGACTTTATGCAAGAGTAACAAGAGGAAAAACTAAAAGAAAATTTTAGTTCCCTACCTTGCCAATATTCCACCTCCGATGGCGCTTTATACTTTTTATTTGTTTCCTTTTATGTACATTTTCATGCATGGCGTCAGAATTATCTACTGTGGAAATCTTCTCAGAATATAAATCCAGATATATAGGCCATCTCAGAGATTTCTGCTTTTGGTCAGGCTTGGTCAAGTCAGAATTGCTTGAAGCATGGAAGTTTTTGAACACCGACGATCCTCCGGTACCTTCCACCAAAAATTCACCGAAGAAATGCAATACGTTCTTCATGACTGCCAAATGCCCAGCTAATTTTCTTTTTGGGGTCACAAGTACACAGGGAACTGAGGAAAGAACCTGAAACAGGAATCCAGATATCAGCAAATCAAACATTTACCTAGAAATTCTTGCACACGCTCATTTCATCACACATATACCTCACTAGTTTCTGTCTCTAGCGAAGACGATGAAGAATCTTGTCTCTCTTGCACCCAATCGCTGGAGTCCTTAACTAGCTCTGACGATAGACTGTCTGCAGGATCCTTGGGGAGTGAAGTCTTCTGCTCAGAAGGTTCAGCATCATTTTCATTGGACTCTGCAATCACCTCATCAGTTATCCTCCGAACACCTTTCAGCAAAAACCGCTTCATTTGTTCAGGAATATGTCCCACTGAACCGGATTTACTTTCATTGACAGCAAGTGTAACCTCATTGCTAGGCACAGAAGATGGAGGATGACAAAGCTTTTCATCAAAATGATAATTCTGTCTCAGCTTTAGTCTCCGACGCCATGTATCTTCTGTCTTGTCCAGTTTCCAATGTCTTCCAGCATTATTTGGAAACTGGTTAGCAGACCATGGACCTCTCTCATCAATCAATGCACGAAACATGTGTATCCATTTTTCCTGGTACAGCAACATTGTTGTCAGTAGAAAATTGATACGATGTTCTAACAAGTATTGAGGAGAAAATAAAGACAGATGACAATAAGCAAAAAGGAAAAATCAAGAACACAAAGAACAGTATGGTAGCAGGGGTAGACTAGCAGTAATTACATGCCTGCCTCGAAATCACCACCAACGTTGAGGTGTAGAGTTCAAATTCCTAGACCCCCAAGTTTGAGGGAAAAAAATGATAGTAATAAGACAGAGAACAGTACAGAATTCACGTACAACAATGTTTTGTTGCTCCTCTTCATAAATAAGTTGGAATGCACCTCTTCTGCCTTCATCTGAAGCAAGAATTGACTTTAAGGCATTTTGCAACTCGTCTTCAAATGCCTGGCTATTAATTGATTCTATAGAGGAATTTTCATCCATCCTAGTGCCAAGATCATGTAACTGCCCAGTGCGGTCTGTTTTTAACATCTTTACATATTTTGCCTCATCGGCAACCTGAAAATAAAACTAGGCAGTTAATGAGTAGCCAACATCATAGAGACGATTTAATGAATGGAATCTTTTTATCAATGAAAGGAATTTTTTCTTATAAAAATAAATATAGGAAATTCATCCGTGACATAAATCAGCTGAGTATTTGGTGTAATGTATTCTAAAAACACTGTTATTTCAAAATCACCTTTTTTTAAGATTTTGGTATACTGTAACATTACATTGCCATGAACATGTATAATGTAGCCAAAACAGACCGAGCTAAAAGTGTTTTTTGTTTCCCTTCAAAAAGAAAAATGTGCTTTCTGTTGCACCTTTTTTGGATTTAAATTTTCATATGCACTCAAACGTTTTACACATCCAATACGTTATCAGATATTCAAGTTTAGTAAACAATATAAGAGGCAGATTACAATAAACAAACTTAAGGAAGTGCCTGTTAAATCACTAAATAAATAAGAGACTCACTGAAGCAAGTACTCGATCCTTCTGAATTAGATTCTGAATAGAACCAGACTCTTTCACATTGTTGCCCGAATCTGAGTCATCTCTGCCCATAATGCTCGATGCAAGCATTGACTTGCCACAGTTTATAGTTTCACGAATCAAGTGTGATATAACATGAAAACGAGCACCGTCATTTAACATTCCGCACTGTGACCTAACAGCAAGCAAAGCCCTGGCAAAAATGTCAATCTAAAGTTTCAGTTTCAATTCTGGATTCGGTCAATCGAATCTTACATCCTAAATTGCCATTAAAAACTAATATCCAATTATTTTAAACTTTGTGAGATGGCATTAAAGCACAAAGAATAGTACCAAATGAACAGCTGCAATCTGTTCTTGCTTTGCTCATCGTCAGCAGCTAACAAACATGGCAAAAGTGAAATAACCTGTTGGACACTTCGTGATGCTCTTTCTAGAGAGGATCTGCAGAGGTATAGGATTACAAGTCGAAAAACTATTCGCGGGCACCTTTCTCCACGTAAAAGCATGGCCTTATCAATATTTTTGTTTGTTTTTCCACCCAATGCACTGCCTATCCCTCCTGACACAACAACTGCAGCAACCTCTGCAGCAGGATTTTAGCAGGAATATTCAGGGACTCCACCAAGCCGCGTGCTCTCTGACCAAGAGATGGGCCCACTGAAGGTGATGATTTGGGTAACATTCGGCTTGGTCCCTTTCCATTCAACTCACTTATAATAACCCACAAATTATCATATAGATTCCACCAATTGTCATCATGTATCTTATCTTCATCTTTGGCTGGCTGATTACAACTCCACGGACTTCTAATAGTAATCAAGTGTAACAAGCATTAATAAGAAATCAAAAGATGCAGTAGAAACAGGTGACAGCAAAAATAGCACAGATCTGGCCCACAGGTCCCCCACCTTCAACCTTTTCATCTAGGTCAAGTGAGCATGCATTATTGCATGACGCAAAAATCAAGAGAGAGATGAGAATGACATAACTAGCAATAAAATAATGAGGCTTTCCACACTGCATTATACACAATCAATTTTATGCTAGTACTGTCCAATAAAATCATGATGGTAACAGTAGCAAACAAGCAGTATTTCGTGATGCATGAAGTTCCATTGTGATGACAATCATATTGGCTTTGTCAATCATCCGGGCAACATATTAAACGAAACGCATTGGAGAAAACGTCAACTTGCAAAACAATAATCTAGCCTTCTGCAAATAGGCCTTTAGTTGAAAACAAAAGACAAATAGGCATGCAAATAACCACACAAGTAATTCCTTGACCAAGAAGGCAGATGAGAATATCTAAAGACTAAACACAAACTAAAATAAGACAGACAACTTTATGGCTGTCACTGACTATGAATACCAGTAGGATTGTTTCCAAATTTTATGATCACAACTCTAGAGCTTGTGAGTTGCCCACGTAATAAACCAACATAGAATTCTTCTAACACAAAGTCTACTACTGATAATTCACATGAAATTAAAGACAATAACTCAAGTCTCCATTACCTGGATGTTTGGTTATCAGATTCTCCTTGCAAAACCTCATATAAGACAGAGCCATAATCTTTCTGGCATTCGATTTCTAATGTATCAAGAGAAAACTCCGAGCTACTTCCAGGAAACTGTAGTAAATTCAAATGTTAGGTTGAATCCTTGGTCACAAAAGATTTACATGAGTAGAAAATGGATAATAACTTCAGTCACAACCAAATCTAATACTTTACACAATCTCAGAGGAGATAAGTCACCATTCAACTAACGAAGAAAACATGGAGTTATGGAGTTAAAGGAATGAAAATTGAATGATATACTGTTATTAAATATCTACCAAAACAATGGTATTATTTAGTAACACAACTGAGCAACCACCATTTGTGTGATAGTGTGAGACTATTCATCTTCTGTTTATACTTTCCTCTTTTTCAAGATTTATTAAAAATAAGAAAATAATCTAAACTAAATAATAGTTTGGTCAAGGTTCTGGACCGTGGGAAGAAAGTAGTTATGACGACATACTAACATGACAAATAACAGGACCATATATATATATATATATATATATATATATATATAAAGGAAGGAAAGAAAGAAAGAAAACAAAAAAGAAGCTGACTGGGAGAGTTGCATACCGCAAGTTCATGGTCAGTTTCAGAGATAAGCATCTCATCAACCAATTTTAAAAGATATAAAGCATTATCTCGACAAGGTTGCGAAATAAAAATGTTTTCTTCGGAAGATAGGTCCACCAGTCTCTGGATTAAATCCCCATATATGTCACGAAGAAAACGGCGGCAAATGCTACCCTGAAAGAAAGTTTTATAGATGTTACATCATTTCTAAGTGTAAGCCAAGAATAAGAATTAGAGTCATTGAACAACTTATCAATGTCATGGTGAGGATTTCAACATACGTGCTCACACTGCATAAGAAGGAAATTCATTGTCTCTTCTAATTGCTGCCAACCTCCCTTTACAGAGTGCATATAGTAACAAAGAACAACGGAGAATAGGCTCCTCACAAAATTTTGCTCATTTATCTCATTGTTGTCCTGATCTCGTGAATTGACTTTGTAGTCTCTTATCACATCAAGTTTCACAGAAGCAGCCAACCAGGAATTCCACCCAAATTCCTATTTATAGCAATGTGATAATGAGACAAGAATTTAACAAGAAATATGTAAACCACGTCAAAATAACTTTAAAACTAATACCATAAAAGCCTCAACATTCGAAGGACTTGAATCAAGAAGATCAAGTAGATCTCTAATAATTTTCATTCTAGCAGCTGCATCCTGGGAACCGGAGAGAAATCTGAAAATGAGCACCAAGATTTGCGGAAGGAAAAAATGAGAACTGTGTCCCTTGCTTCTCTGTCTACTAACTTGGTTCTGTTTTTGTAAGACCTGTATAAAAGAAACAAACTCAGCAAAATTCTGTAGCGCTATTTTTCCTTTTCAACTAACTTTTCATACTTTGTAAACACCTGTTTAGGACTAGCACCACCAAGAAGAACATCAAACAAGGTAGCACACAAATTCTCTGTCTGTGGAAATCTGAACAATCTATCAGTCATTGCTGAGAAAATTGGCTGCAACCTCGAACTGATTTTCTTATGGGCTTCTGAAAGAGATCGGGATCTTCCAACAGCAAGATTAAAAAATCTAGGTCCCTTCTTTTCCGATGGAAGACCAACTAGAAGTCTTCCAAGGAATTGCAAGCCAAGCAACCTAATAGGCTCAAATTCCCTACAGAAAACAAAAAAATAAATAAATAAACCAGAATTTGGACAGAAATCTTCATTTATATAAAGAATTACAGCTTAAGAATATGAAATCTTTTGAGTACTATCCTTCCTTGGAGGAGAGTGTATATCACGTGATGATCATACAGGTGCAATTTGATTCATAAGGAAATCGAAACACAAGAACAAGAGATTATGGAAAAGAAACATTTGTTCCGGACAATGAAAAGAAGCAAGTCAACTATGACAAGATTCACGATATAGGCACACCTTTGAAGAAGATTGACAAAGATATGACAACCACCAATCAAATCGACTTGTTCAAGAAAAGCTGCAAGTAGTGGCTTTTGAGAAACAGCTCGAATAACCATATGCAGAACATCCTCTATACATGACATATCCTGACTTGTCTCAAAAAAAGCTATGAGAGCTTTTATATCTGCTGCTGCAATGTTCTGCCTGCATTTTTCCATTATTCTAAAATGAAAACTTTCAAGGGATGATACACTAATACCAGCTATATCTTCATATATTGAGTAAAAACAGAACATATATCATACGCATAGAAACAACTTTCTGAGCAAGAAAAAGAAAAAGGAAAAAAAAAAAAAAAAGTCTAGATACAACTAAAAAACTCCTCTAATGCACAGTACCTGAGGCTCATCTCACCAAGACTCAATAGAAGAAGACGAATTTTATGGATTTCTTCATTGCTAGGTCTCTCTCCTATAACTTGTCTCGTAACAGGGTGCAGAAGAGGTTTGTTTCCAATAGCCAATTGAGATTTTGCATTATCCCAATAAAATTGGCGTATTATATCAAGAACACGGGGAAGGCGGCATAAACTGCTTAGCAACCGCGGATCATTATCAAACTGCTGGATGAGAAACATGTACAGTTCTCGCCGCACCCTATAAGCTGTGTAGAGCCAGATGAAAGGATTAAGAAATACGCCAGATATAGCATCCTTTGCAAGCAGCTCTGCCAAGCCTGAAGGAACAAAAAACATCAATGGAGAAAATAACATGCTTTAGAATTCAATGTGAAAATAAAAATAAAGGGGATATGTTTCATATAAAAAATAGTTTCTGCTTAACTTAAAAGAAAGACTACTATTTGTAATATTTACCACAGTTTGCAATGACATTAAACAAATGTTTCAAAGCTGAAAGTGTTTCTAAGTTAAGTTGCTGTGGAGGAACTGATTGCAACAAAAATCCCAGAATTGAAAATCCAGAGAGAAGATGCATCTGTTGTTGATTAGACAAATTCTCATCAAGGACTGAAGCGATGAGCTCAATAACTAGAGCTGTTATCCGCTCTCTTGTGATGGGCATAAGTAAAGAATGTTCAAATTGGCCACTTTCTTCATTCTCGTATTTATCAGACTGAGCAATAAGAGGGAAAAAAACTGATACACCTCCAACACAGTAAATAATCTGTTGCAACAAGCGTCTTGAGCATAACTGTGTGCCAACCATCACAGTTGCTTCAAATAAATTCCTATCCGGTACATGATCCAGCATTGGTGAAACATTGAACAATGTCCTCCCATCACTTGCCTGGAAAAAGAAACCCACTGCTTTAAGTTTCTTTACTTCAAGTGACAAATAAATAACCTTTAAGAATTAAAGCAAACTAATAAATAAACTAAATAAAACCCCAGGAAATTAAAAAGAAAGAAAAAGAGACGACCTGTGCATTGATTCCGAAGATAATTTTGGATGCAAGACCATCTTTGATATCAAGAATTCCACTAGGTACCAGGTTATCACTAGAGGGTACAGCTTCATTGTCAAGAAACGAATACATGTAGCTTGGTCCGAGTGAATGGATACCCTGGACTTGATCAGGAGAGATGGCATCATTGAACAAATAAACTGGACCAATCTGACCACAGAAAGGAGAAGCGTCTTTTATAGACTCCAGAGGAATATCGTCCTCATACAGGGACATAGTAATTTTTGCACCAACTTTACAGCTCGTTAATGGTTCACTAACTTTAGCATATCTGGAACCAAAAAAAAAAAGAAACAGAAATAAGAGGGAATACAAAACTGTTTTAAGAGAGAACCAAATTTATAAGGTGGATGACGAGGTGGACCAACCTGCATCTTTCAGAAGATACAAGCTCACCATCCACATAAGACCTTAATAAGCTGCCCCCAGAAAATGCTCTCCCAATGCTATGTGTTACACATAGGAAATGCCATTTCTTTCTAACCAGAGTGATAGGTAGTTTAACACATTGTCGCTTCAGATTGATCGACTGCAGAATACAAGAGAGATTATCAAAATTAGATACCAGGATACTTGAAATATGTCTAAGAAATATAAGGCTGTTTAAAGGGAAATAATTTAATTATGAACAAAATATGCTACAAGAACTGCACTAAAGAATAATGTGCAAATAGAATTATAGACAATACATCTGCGGATAAAAAACTGTTAAGCACCTGAAGATACAGCCCATGAATAAACATATGTTTACCTCATAAATGAGCTTGTCCTTTGCAAGAACAGCCAAGCTTCCTCTCCCATTTTCTGTGAGAAAACTGAAAAGACCCATCGTTCCACTTCTAGGGAAGTTCTCTATCCGAAGCCAGCATGAAAATGAAAAACCTTTGTTGAGGGGCCACTGCACAGGCGTTTTTATGACAATCCCCTACAAAATATTAATAGAAAGAAAGAGAGCCGCATTACATAACAGTGACAAGGCAGCTTAAGCATTTGAACTGACATTGCAAAACAACTCGAAAATGCTGATGTCACGAAAGATCTTTCATGAATCATAACTCAACTATCATGGCTCTTTTAAGTGGCAATCAATGAGAAAAGAAGGAAAATGATATGAATAATCTGGAATTCAAGTTACCAATATGTAGCAACGCCAAGTTCACCCTTGAGAATAGTGAAGCACAGTGCACAGGAAGCATGCGCAGCAGGGTTATAAATGATCCAATAGAACAACATTATGAAGTTTAAGAATTCATTCTACATTATCTTGTTTCGAAAAAAGGTGCTAGCTTATGTTCAAACATCATGCTTCAGAATTTTCAGAACCAGGGCCGGGCCCCCTTTTTTTTTTTTTTTTGAAAAAGAAACAAATGAATTTCATTAATGATGAAAAATGATTTACACGGGACAACAAGGAAGAAAAACCTCAAAACAATCTTGCTATGGCCAGAGATGCTAAATATACTTCTTAATTCTCAATTAGATACTTCCAGAATATTTAAGTCGGAACAGAGCATGCTAAAGATCTGACAGTGTTCTGTTCCGGTCCTATACTTCCCTATCACTGCGCAAGCGCGGGCATGTATTCTATATGTGGAAGCAGATAAGGTATGCACTAAAGCTGTACCTGACTATTCTAAAATTGCGATAATAGAAAACACAGCGGAAAGACTTACAGAATCACTCCCGCTGAAATCAAAGAAAGCAGTTGGTCCTTTCTCATTTAGCATTGACAAGACAGTGGACAACAACAGCGAACAATATTTTTGCTGACTCCCAACCCTCTCACTTCGGAGGAGAGCAAAGATTTTGCGGATATCCTTCCCAGATATGCTGTGCCCTCCAATAACCTGAATTAATTGTGCAATTTTGAAGACTACGCTATCATTGTCTTCTTGTGGAAACCAATCAAGAAGAAAATTAAGCATTCCT
>NW_010362186.1:0-20760 GCF_000414095.1 Morus notabilis | reverse complement strand
ATTCCTGCTCTGACACATGAAGCTCGATTAGAAATGGAGTCCCTCAGTAACTGTTGAAACACGTCCAGCCCATGCTGCTGTAGTGACTCACTGCTCTGCCCAATTAAATTGCAAGAAATACACATAATAGCATATTTTAATAGAATGAAAAGTTCAAAAAAAACAAGAGAGAGGAGAGAGCATGCTCGAGAGATAAAGGAGCATAATATATATTTTGATGATTGGAAGAAGTGTAAAAGAGCACCATAAAGAATATGAATCACAAACCTTCCGCAAGACGCTTAGATATAGTATGATAACATCTTCATTCTGAGCAGAAAAAGGGAAAAAAAAAATGTTAGATGTATATCTCAGGTGTTCAAATGCTTTTATACATTGCCATAAATGTAAAAGTTACAAGGAACTAAGTTTAATTGGGGGGCGAAAGAACCATGAATGTGGACTAGACATTACTTATTTGGACAAAGTTTGCATCGGCACACCTTAATTATCGGACTTGCTTTTATATCAAACTTCCCATCAACAAGCATATCAAGCAGTGCATTTAAAAGGCCTTCACTTGGATGCCACTGGCAAAAGTCAAGCAGCAAGCTTTGCAATGCCTGGTACCCTTTACCGGCAAGAGCTCTAAATGCAGCCTGCAAAAAATAACATTTACCAATCAAGAATAGTTCACAACAAACTGACACCTGACATGTAAATAAGGAAAGGTAAATGTCACACGTACAGAAAATGCATATACAGAATAAATATTAAAGAAACAGAAAGTTTACAAGAAACTTTAAAATCCAAGCAAAATCAACGATAAGGAATCTCAAACTCCTTAGAAGAAGAAATCCCTAAAGAGGCCCAATATTTGACCCGCCGCCACAGATAACTTTACATGAAGAAAAATAACTAGGAAATCCAGCTATGGCGCCTTAAAACCAACAGAACATATATTAAACTGAGATTGGCCATTGTTTATTCAACCCAAAGCCAAAAATCAGTGCGACTTAAGCCTAAAAAAGTACTGAGGCTCCCGCCTCGGAGAGGCGAAAACTTCTTTTTTTGGATCTCGACGCTTAAGCCTTGCAGCTAAAAATATTTCGCCTTAACTGGAGGCGCGCCTGGAAAGATGCACTTAACCCATTTTAGAAAGATTAAAAATAGAAAACAGAGAGAAATAGAGGGTTACCTTCGAAGCATCATTACTTGCAAGCAAACAGGTAAGAGTTTGAAAAACATTCAAAACCAACTTTTCTCCATCTCCTTTGTCGATGTTACCATTTAGTAGAGATACAACATGCAAAAAGCATTCCCCGTCGCGAAACAAAGTCTGATAGTACTGAGAGCACAAATGCATGACAAATCAAAACAACATACAACTAATCAAGAGGCATGCCAACGCAAACGAACACCCAAACGCCTAATGACATTATTGACAAGAAGATCTGAATTGCACAGTAGTTCATTATACCATGGGATCACTTAAGAGCATGTCTCTCATTCCAACTAGTAAATCAATAGAAAGTTCTGCAAAGCTCTTCTCACGTTCCTTTATTTGGGTGAATGTCTCTAAATATTTAGAACATAATTGCAACTTTGCCTTTTGATCTTCCACAGAAACTGGTTCAATCTGAAAAGCAGTATTGAGATCAATATAAGCAGATTTAACACTACTCAGCTATAAATTCTTATTACATCAGGAAAACCCGCAAAAATGAGTGCAAAATAGCGGAGATACCTTCATTAGCTCAAGTATATACTTGAGCACACTATTTCTTAGTCCTTCTTCCCAAAATAAATCAAACAAGCAATCGACACATGTGGCACTATGCAAGACCAATAGCCTTGCATCATCAGCTGTTGAGAAAAATTCCATAAAGACCTCCATGCATGTTTCCATGCTGTAAAATGCAATCGGTCCACTAGAACTACCCTCCACAGTTGGACCTTTATTTTTAAACTTCTTAGATTCTTGGGCTTGAATACAAGCAACTTTAAGCAACCAGGCAGCAGCATTAAGTGACTTAAAAGAAGCAATAGTTTTCTCAGCTGAAAGCTGTAATGTAAGAAGCAGACTCTTTGCAAGAACATTAGCAACTTCAGAATTACAAGCAGATTGTTCAAGCGCATCTAATACAGCAGACACTTCAGGCTGCCACAAAATAATGAGTGAGTAGAGGAACATAAGAAAAGGTCTGGGAATTCTGATACAACTTCAAGGAGCATGCTAATTAACTATTCCCTCTATACATGCACACTGACTAAGTGCACGTAAAAACAATTAAATAATTCAGAAGTAATGCAGGATGCCAAGCAACTACAAGATTGAACCTTAAAAGGCTCTTGATAAATTCAACATTCTCCAAGAGTTAACACATTTTTGTAAAGCTATCACAAGAAAAAAAAAATGCTAGACTACCTTTTTGTCAGACTCCTCATCCCCACATCAAAAGATGGAATATCCGTACACATCATACTCAAAATTTTAATTTTTGTTCATATAATAAGTACTTAATAATATTCTACTCTATAAGAGAACTGGTACGTTCAAGCAATGTAGTCAGGAGACTGAAATTCAAGTTCATGCCTCAATTACACAAATGAAACATGTTAGTGTATGGAGGTGAACATGTCTCGCCATAAAGTAACACGGGAAAGGAAAAGTACCAAGTTATGTGCACTTCCATTAGAAGTTGCTGCAAACTCTACAAATGAAATTACTTCCATTTGGAGAATTTCAACCCCATGAATCTTTGCTTGATTGTCAACGGTATTAGAACTAGAATATGCTTCACGCTCCCTTGGGGACTCGTAGTACGTGCAAGACTCTACAGAATCCTCAGAAGATAGTTCAAAATAGAAAAAATTTTCGGAAAAGATAAGTTCCCATATTCCCTCTTCCCGAAGTACATCCAGTGAAGCAGGTAATGCAACAAGAACCTTCCTGAATGCATCTAGAATGCCGTGCTGCAGGGTATTGATAAAGATCCTGCAAAAAATGAAAAAAATGAGTGAGAGAGAGAGAGGAAATAAGCAGCCAAAATGACCAACAAGGTTGAGAGAGAAGATTCTTCAAAATTATGTATGTGTGTGCGTCTCTGTGTAAGTGGGACATATGGGACTAAAATATTGTGTATAACAAACATTTACCTTAAATCAATTGAAAATTCATTTTGATTTGAGCAAGCCTTGAGGCATGGGAACACCGTACGAAGAACCCTCATGACCCATTTAACTGAAAGTTCGCCATACACTGAAGAAACTGGCATTGATGTTCGAGCAGCTGACGTTTGGACATGTTGAGGTCTAATGTCTTCTGGTGCAAGAAGAAAAGAACAAAGTACTCTGCTCAAGTTAACTACATAATCACTCCAGCACTGAGAATAAGAACCACTGGTAGGAAGTGCAACAGAAGGCTCTGACTTCTGATTTTTCACGTGGCTCTCACTTTCAAAATCAAAACGATGCACTTGAAGATCATTGTTCCCTGCCAAATCCTTGGCTTGCACTTTGTACTCTTGAAGCATGAAAGCAGGTGAGCAAAAGCTATTTGCAAACTTTTGAACTCTTCCATTTTCGCACAGAAATTGCAAATTGCTGATATTAGTAAAGCTGAATTTCTGTTAAGGACATTAATAATTTTTACCATTTAACTGACAAGACATGAAAAGTTCTGCCAGAGATTCAGACACCCTGTACTTTTGCGCAGAAAAATAGCAGAGAAAGAGTGGAAAAGCTAATTTATCTTTGATCAAACAAAATAAATCAAGCAGGAACAATGCTTTCCTCGCAACAGGACAGTTTTGAAACTTCTTTTTACAAGAAAAAACCTATTAGTGATATGGATACAAGGGGAAGAGGATAAGGTAACCTCTAAAACAAAGAAAAACAAAACTTACATTTTTAAAGTAAAGAAACCCTAAGAAAATGTTAAATAAACAAGTATATAAACAGGATGATTTTGAAACATAATAAACAAGTATATAAACAGCAACTGAACTAGCTACAGTCGGAATATACCTGCATTTAGAGAAAACGTTGAGTGCCAGAATTTAAATGAAAGGTCAACACAATGACATTCATAAACTAAATTTCACGGAATATTGGTTCCAGAGTCACAAAGCTTCAGGAATACAGCAACAGAGAAATATGTGAAGGATACACAGCTTCTCTAAGAACTTCAAGGGAAAGAACATGGAGCTTAAAAATGTTTAACAAAGCATTCTCTTCGCTGCAACAAGGGAAAAAAGCCATGTATGTCAAACAGCGCTTGCTAGAGAGGACGAGATAATGCATGAAAAAATTCCGCCTCAAACAGGACATATGCAATTAAAATAATAATGATAAAGACGTTTTTTTCTTCATAAAGAGTATACATAATCAGCAACCATGACTGCATTCCATCTCAAAATCATACTAGAAAAAATAACACTAGGACCTTATGACTTCACATTCACGCCCCTTAACAAGCAGCATGGTTAACTAAATATAGGGATGTGCAATATCTAAGACGGCCAGTATCAACTCTTCAAGTACAGGTCATCAAACCTCTACTGCTGGGCCAAAAAAAGACAAAAATTTACCCCTTTTCTACATGAAAGATACAAATCCATCGCCCTATTAACCCATCAATTCAATTTAAAGCTCATGATGCAAATGGCAGCAAGTTTGTCATAAAAATTACCGATTTTTTAGTATCTGGTTGTTGTTTGGAGGTATGCCAAGACCATCCAACAGAACTTCAAGTCCTCCAATACTTTTAAAATGACTTTGACCACGAGGATTTTCAAATAGTGCCAAATGGAGAATTCTCAAAGTCAAATGATGAAGTGCAATATCTGTCCTCTGTTCTTTCATGCTTAACCTTCTGATGACACGCAACAGTTCTGCATCAAAATCCAACAGTTCTAAGGCATGATAACTCCTCAGTTCCAATTAATTGTAAAGTTTCAAGTATCCCAAGCAAAAGCATGAATTTATTACAACAAATATGATCCTAACATTATGAAAAATGATTGCGTTAGTTGGTAGTTCCTTTACAAGCTATAATTACCGGTGATTTTAGTAATATGATTATATGTTTTACAAGTTGCTATGCCTTCTATAAGTTTTCCCTGTTACACATACGAAGTCGCACTGCAATAAAATATAACTAGAAATTGCCTACCTTACCTACTAACCAATTAAGGCCACCAGCTTCCATCACGGACACAATGGCCTTCTGATGCCAATTTATCTTTATTTCACTAGAAACCTTCAAACTACTAGAAGAAGAATCATTTCGGGATGGATCGGCCCTCAAGTCAAAGCCTGTCGTATTATTGTACAACCAAGTATTCTCATATACATTCGAATTTAAATCAATGAAACTAAAAATTATTGACACCACATATACAAGTATTTGTTGTAAGAGTGAAATCTTCTCCAAAGTGAAGCTAGATAAATTTTCGTCAGCATTGAGGGCACCACTTATCGCTTTTAGTTGGACCACAGACCCTATTTTGACAAAAAAACCAAAATGTAGAGTTAGACATCCTAATTATACAATTTACTTGTAATACAAGAAACAAAAATACATAAAACACAGTCTGAGAAGGAAGTGCCTAGACAAAGAATTAGACATAGCATACGCATGTAGAAGATGGAAACCATCTTAATAACCTGAGCAATGCTAGAGGGCACCACCAATGTCCAGAACCACACACTAACAAAAAGTAGGTCCCACAGCAAGAGACCCACATAATGGAGCCCACTTTCTACTAATTGTAAAGGTTATGGTGCTCAGCATTGGTGGTGCTTCCAAGCATTTTTCCTAATATACTGAGGACTAGTCATTCCCTTGACTAAGACACTATTTGAGAATTCAACCATACATATTGACCTCACTTAAGCAAAATGTATGACTAAACTTTTAGCACACCCCAATAAATGACAAGTAAAATATGTCATCAACACTAAGATAGGGATATTACCTTTCATTAGTGCAGTTAACTTTTGAATCCCCCCATAATATCCAAAAACTCTGCAATTATGCAATGACCGAGTTACAATCTTCAGAGCATCCAATACAGGAAACCCTTCAGAAGTGATATTCAGGCTTGTAGAAGGACAGGAAAAGTCTGTTGTTGAACGCCTTGTACTGGTATTTACTGGATTTATCATTGGGAGAAGCAAAACAACTGTAAATGAAATATTAAAGAAACTTGGTTGAAGGTAGTGATTAAAAAAGTGTTAAAAAAAATTATGTTAGAAAAAGAATAATAAAACCATAATATTGATTTCTGATGTCCCAATATGATTTAAAAGACATCAATCTCATTTTAAGTTTCATCTGAACCTAGTGGATTCTTTACTGTAGAGATTTACAAGGTATATCAAAAGCAGGACCAGAAAAGTGTTGTAATTAACCACTTATTACAACAAAATAGTCAGAAAACAATTTGGTACACAACAAACACAAAGTTTCTACTTACATTCAGTGACCAAAGCAGTTACTTGTTTAACCTCTTCAGCTAATGTCAAAATGACCTCAGCAGGATGTCCAGCAAAGCATCCAACAATCACATCATCAAAATGAGAGGAATGTTCTGCAAGTAAGATAGATGTTGAAGCAGCCTCTGACATTTGGCCATAATTTTCCGGTTCCCAGTTCTTGTATACAACGATAAATTGTTTGAGAAAAACAAGGAACGACCTCCTCTTTTCCACCTAAAACATTGATTCTAGAATAAATAAGCCCACGCAGACAAAGCCAGTACTGTCATGATTATCATACTATTCTGCAATTTTGCCATGTTCTTTTGACTAGAACCAGAAAACAATAATGCATACATACTAGACAATCTGTGGACTAAATGTTGTTTATAGTTGTCCCATCTAAATCCCTAAGTCTGACCATGCACAGAAACC
This sequence comes from Morus notabilis, assembly GCF_000414095.1. NCBI lineage: Eukaryota > Viridiplantae > Streptophyta > Magnoliopsida > Rosales > Moraceae > Morus > Morus notabilis. The sequence continues at coordinate 13,863 of NW_010362186.1, read as the reverse complement.
TTATGCCCTAAAAGTGTTTCTCGGGATCCGATAGGACCACCCTAACTAGCATTGAAGAAAGATTCATTAAACAAACACATACTTGGACCAATAGAAGTAACAAAGATGTCCTAGCAAGGGCAGCAAGCCATTACATGTCTCAACATGCTCACACTTAAACCCAGAAACTTATCCACTCTGAGCATAAAACTCAAATTCCCAAGAAAAATCACAATCTAAAACATAACAAGCAAGAAGACGGCCTCCAACACCCTTTATAGAAGAACATTCCAGCTAATTTGATCAATTAAAATGATAGAAATGAAAATTTTGGTCTCTTATGATAATAAGCCTAGTATCTATGACATCTATATATATTGCACGAAAAACCTGAATCCATGATGTAAAAGCTCGAAATCACAATTTCTAAAGGCAACATCATTAAGGAAGAACAAGACTACAATTCATACAGGGAGATTACCGATGATTTTTATTCTAGTTGGCTAGCTTTATTAAAAAGTTATCTTAAATGAATTGCTGACACAGAGCATACAAAACAGCTTCATAAAAATCTATTCCTCCTATTGATCATTCTGTTAAACTACAACTAATAGTTCAATAAAGTGAATCCCACTACCCATGAGTGGTTTTGTTTTTCAGTGCACGTATCAAATATATTGTACGGAAAAGTGTCCTACAATAAGCTACAAATTACAATAGCCTTGAAGAGAGCCATACTTAAGCTACAATTCCTCCTTTGGTTATCAGTATTAACTCTTGATTGAATTCCTTTCTTAAATAATTCTTTCTTTCTTTCCCTTTTTATTTTTATTTTTTTCCTAAAGCAAAGAAATCTCGGAAAAAAGAATAAGAATTGTATATATTATGGTCTACAGAAGAAATTTTTTTATGAAAACGGCTTCAATGAAGTCAGGGAGCTGTAAGGACTTTAAAGAAGAAAATGAGGTAAAACTTGGCAAACTAGGAAGGAAAGAAAGAAAAAAATACCTTGTCAACAGCTTTCTCATATCTATCCCAAAGTGTTTTCAGAACCCCCTCCTCTCCAAATTCACTAAAGAAAGGATGCCAAAAAGGACAAAAAGTTATCATTAAAATCGAAGTTAATTTACAATCATTGTATTTTCTACAATAGCTTTAAGTCCTTACAATGTCTACTCCATAAACTATTTATAACAACCACATTACAAATTCATAAACAAAAATTTATGAGCCAGAGCAAAACAACTTGTGAGGATTCTACCAAAGCATTGATACCTGAAGCGAATTTTCGGACCAGGATGAGATAGCCTCTGAGCTTGTGACCCAGAAGCAAAATCTTCATTTTGGCCACTGGAAGTCCTTCGAATAAGGTCAGCGACACCCTTGACAATATTCATACTTCCAAGATCATATAAGATCAGGACTTCGTGATCAGAAAAGTAAGATGAAAATTCTCATTCCTTCCCATCACATTCACCGAACTCGCCGTGAAATATCCTATAAGGACAATATTCTATTAGTCTCCACAATTGCGTTAAATTTAGAATCGATATACAGTGCACAATTGATCAGTTAGTTGGACTTTTTCTCTTCAAACAGTTCTAAACCTCATGTCACATTTTCCTTACCATTTTCCCTCGAATTCTTGATAAACAAACAATATAATATCAAACTATCTACAACCTGATATTTTCTCCTCGCGGATAACAACTTAAACCGAAACTGAATAAGCTTCGAATTGAATAATGGAAGCAAAAACGCAAATTATCTACGAAATGAAAAATCCGCAAGACACATAACCGGAAAGAAATTGCATAATTCAAAAACAATATAAAAACAAGTATAAATGTATTCAATACGGATAATTGACATTTGATTTTGAGCTCAATTCTTCAAGAGAAATTTATTAAAGAAAAAGGAAAACAATAACTGAATTCGAGGATCGAAGTGATGCGGATTCTAACCAGATCGCGCGATTCGAATCCACAGAATATATTCTAGGGTTTTTTTGCTGGAGATCTGAGCTTCAAATTCTTGGGAGCTTCTTTAATGGCGTCAAAGTGTGTAAAATGAAGAAAAGAGAACGTGAGGGAAGATATGGGAGAAAGGAGAAAAATAAAGAATATGGATTTTGCAATATAACCCCTGAATTTGTTAGATTTGGATATTGGGCCTGTTCTGTGGGGTAGTTTGGTACTTTAGTCTCGGAGCATAGCATTAAATGACAGATTTATAAAACTAAATTAAGTGAATAATAGATAACAAATAATAAAAATTATTTAAAGTAAATAATAATTTAACATGTAAATGTTCATTTACAATTAGTAAAATAATCTTTTCAAATAAATTTTCTTTTCATGTCAGAATTCTTGTCATGTAGATTAATCATTTTTTTATCAATAATAAATTAGACATGTAAGTAAACTATTATTTATTTAAAATAGTTTTAAATTTTATTATTTATTTAATTTTATTTTATAAATCTACTATTTAAGTTAATTTTAACCCGTAAGTTGTTAATGGAATTTGCATTATACGATGGACGTTCCAATATCTTCTTTTTTTTCTCTGTCCTTTTTTTTTTTTTGTGAAGGTTGCCCTTTTAATGTCTTGACATTTTAGAGATCATACTTTTGATATTAATCCTAATGGTTTAATATTATTCTATAAAAAAAAATAAAATTCTCTTTTTTTGGCCTTTTCTTATTGTGGAGCTACATTAACTTTTCTTCACCATTTTGATATAATTATTTTTTCAATACTAATTTATAACCTATTAAAACATTTTACTTCAAGAATTACAAGCCAAATTCGTATTCTTATTATTGGGTTTAGAATTTGATTATTTATGTTAGGGTGGAGGGATTCGATCTCTCTACCTTTTTTATGGAGTTATGTATAAATTATGCATGCAACCAAAATTCAAATACTGTTTTACGTAAAGTTGTGTCCAAATATTAATGTATGCTCCTTGATAAAATAAAATAAAATACTCAGAAAGCACGTCGTTTATCCTAGAATTATGTCGTTTGTCCATGAGGAAAGAACAGTGATAAAATAATATGGAAAAGTAATGGTGGTTTCTGTACCAAATGGAAACGTGCTTCTCTCTCTCCCTCTCTCTCCTGATTCACACTTTCAAATAAGTAATTAAAAAAAAATCTAATCTAAAGCCCTACTAATCTCTTGATTCACTCGTATTCATTAAAGCCCTACTACTCATAAAAAAAATCTCGTTAAGTTAATAGGTAGGATTTAATCTAATAAAAGTCACTATTTTGTGAGTGATAAAACACAATCTAATAAAACTCACTATTTTATGAGCGATGAGATTTTATCTCGTCTAGAATAAATGTCATTTTTGTATCACGTATCAACCACTACAAACAAGAAAGAGACAAGGCTGCATTCTCTGCCATCTGTGCATTAATTTTTTTTTTTTTTTTAGTTGGGTTTTTCACAACGATTTACTGTGGTGGGTCATTTTTTAAATTACCTCCAAGTTCCAATAGAATTAGTATGTTATTTAGGTGCGAGAAAATGATCAAATATCAAATTGTTATTGCTATTCTTTTAGAAATTCACGGACTAATTTCCGACCAAAAAAAAAGAGGTTTTAAAGATAAAATGACCAGTTACAAACATGTTTAAGGGCACGACTGCTAAAAAAATCCCTAATCATTTTTGGGTCATTGGATAAACTATCCTGTCTAAACTTGTCACCAAAACACAAGACTAATCTTTTTGCAATTTGAGTAGAAAATTTGAGTTGAAATTTAAATTTTTAAGAGAGAAAATACTGTATTAAAAAGATTAAATTGTAATTCAAAGGATAGAGAGGACAGTTAGAAATAATTCTAATCGCAGTCTCAATCCCGCTTAACAAACACATGTTTTCGACAATAGTGCCTTTCCCTGTAACATCTCACCACCGTCTAACAAATGTTTCAAGGTCCGTAAAAGCAAAACGGGCAACCAATGAACTCAGCCCATCTAAATGGGCCCGTGGTCCATTTTTAGTCCGTTGGACACATGAATAATATAACGAAAATAGTAGAAAATAGGGAAAAGCTTAAGAAAGTATATAAGTTAATTTTTAATTATAAAAATTAATAGATCATAATTTATCAAGTTATGGTTCATAATTAGATAAGTTATGAACAAACTTGTCAAGTTATGGTTTATAGTCAGACAAGTTATGGATAAAAATCGTGAATTATGGACAATAACTTATCAAGTTATAGTTCATAACTAGACAAGTTATGGACAAAAAAAGTAATTTAGCCTATTTATTAACTTATGTAAACTATTGGCCTATTAATTTTAATTAATCTCAAATCTTGACCTATTTCTCTCTTTCTCCCTAAATATAAACAAAGGTGTTGGCATATGGACATTGGATCTGAGTCTATCATTGTATATTGTATAATGCATAAATTCCCTTTAAAAGTTTCTGATTTTTCTTAAAAAAAAACCAAAAATATCATCCAAAATGATAAAAAAAAAATTTATTTATGTCACTCTACTGAAAAATAAATAATTATTATTTAATTAATAAAAAAATAAAAAATCATAATGACACTTAATTATTTAAAACGACATGAATAAATAGCATAAAACTATGACAAATCACGTGCTTTTTTTTTACTCTCTAATGATAATTAGTTTTTGCATTCAAAATTTTATTCACGTCGTGTCAAAAAGATTCAAGTAGAAAAGTTTAGTTAAAATTTTAATTTTTATAAAAAAAAAATACTATAATAAAAAAATTAAATTGCATTCCAAGTTCCAACTATGGAAAGAACAAGTCATTCGTGTGGTTCTCCACTCGATAACTTGCAAGAAAAGGTAAAAAGTCATAATGCCGATAGAGTATCTGCTAATAACTCTCCGATGCTTGCAATCGAACTGCGCATGAAGGCAAGCAGAAAAGCACAGTAATTGTAAGAAATTTTCATACATTTTCTATCAGTATAAGATTTAACTGACCAGAATTACTAATTATCACTATTACTTATACAGTCATTTTAACTTTTAAACATGTAACATTACAGTATAAGACAGTTATTTTTAGTATTTGAAATTTTTGTTTTACTTACTCCACAAGTATGATCACGGTAACACTAATAATGACGAATAATAGTAATGACCAAAAAAAAGTGACGAATAATATTTATTTGTTTCATAAATAGTAGTTGTCCACCTTATTCAAAATTAATATGTAAGTCAGTTAAAGGAACTGTTCATGTCAGAATCTTATTGTGTAAATAATAATCATAAATAGTAAGTACTATTTAAATAATAACCGTGAATAGTGTTAAAATTTTCTTATAAATAGAGTTCTAAGACTCTTCATTTTATATACATTCACATTATTAATAAAACTCTCTTTCTTTAGTCTCTCTCTCTAAAATTTTTCTTATTAGTTTTACATTTTCTTAGTTTTCATAACAATTTGTTATTTATATATATTATATTGTAGTTGAGTTGGCATGTTTACTAAGGTTATATTCATTTCACCGATTCGAGTTTTATTATAGTAAAAAATTCTCATAAATAATTATATTTAACTTTTTTATTACAGTAAAGAGTTCTCATATAAAATCACATCTCAACTTAAATTAAAAATTTGAATCAGCGAACTGAACAAACCCTAAGAAAATATGAATGGGAATAGGTGGTCCGTGGATTAGTTACTTCTGAACTATTTTCCTTTAAAACTATACACTACAATTACTTCATTGATCTTGTTTTTCTATTTCAACTTCGTCAAATTCATTTGATTTTTGTAAAAATAAAAGCCTTAGAATTCACAAATCCTAAGTCATATATAATTCATGAATCATACAAAGATACAAAAAAAAAAAAAAAAAAAAAAAAAAAAAAAAAAAAAAAAAAAAAAAAAAAAACGCTGGCTCCATGGAGAAGAGAGAGGTGAATGGAGTAGGATGGCTGAAGTTTTAGGATCGTCCCCAGACGCGTATCCGAGCTCCCCGCTCCGAATTTTGGTCTCCAAACTCGTTGAACATCGGGCTTTTTGGTGGTGGGGCAATATAGGAGCGGAGCTTCCATTGGGGCGGATCGTAGGTGGGACAAAGGTTATTGACCGTTGGTTTGGAGTGTTGTTAATTGGCATGTCTAATGTCTAGCAGCAAAAAAACCTTTGAGGTTTGATATGTGTGGCAGTTGGATTCTTGTTGTTGTTGCGGTGCAGTCTTCTGGCAATGGCTAAGTGGCGCGAGGAGCTTATGCACCGTTATTTGAGCGACACTTTGACAACACTGTGCATCTCTCGGGTTCTTCGGCTTTCTTTAGTGGTCTTTTCGTTGGTCGCTAAAGGTTTTGTTAGCGGTGCTTTGGATTGTGTTTTTTTTTTTTTTTCATGTGTTGTGGTTTATAATAATTGTGATTTGAGTAATTTTGACAAATATTCTTTAAAAGTATATGGATCATGATTTTTATTTTTTATTCTTAATTCATAATTTTTTTAGTTAAATAACTACACTAATAAAAGAATATTTATCAAAAATAAAAAGTAAAAATCTAAACTCATACACTCTTAAAAGTAAATTTTTTAGTTTTTATATGGTTTTTACTCTGATTTAGTGGTGTGTATGCTTTTTTTTTTTTTTCTAGTTTTAAGTCGTGTTTTTTATTCTTAGTGGTGTTTTATATGACTTTTGTGCTAGAGGTCTCTCAATTTTGATGAATCGGATTTCCATCGATTGTAATGTTTTTTTTTTTTAATTAGCTATGTACGTTTTATTTCTGTACCTATTTGTATCCGTTTTTTAATACATATATTCTCTTTGAGCGTCATTCAAGTTTACATATAGAACCAATTGTCCATCGTGGTTGTAGTTTCTTGTAGTTTGAGACCATATGGTTCTTTTTTTTTTTCTTTTTTTTTTTTTTTTTTTTGAGACCGTATTGTTCTTTTTTTTTTTATGGACCACATTGTTTTTTATTTCTTTAATTTGGAATATTTTCTCTTTCTAAAAATAAAACTAATAAAAAAAATAATCATACCATGTTTAATTAATTAGGCCAATTCGCAGTCAACACCCTCCACCTTAGATTGACTTTGATTAATAAAAATGTTATCACCACACATCAAGGGGACGATTGTTTCATATATTCGTCCATGATTCTGAATCATAATTCATGGTTCTCTACAGTGTTTTCTCTCATAAAAATACATATAAAACGAGAATGGTTCTGAATTATGATTCTGAATACATAAACTAAACAAACCACAAGTCTTTACTGAAGGAAGTTTTAATTATTATACGAACCCAAATTTGTCTTATACAATTCCATCTTAGCCATCAAATCATGCAATCCTGTGATAGTGGAAATGGCTAGTCATATTTTTGAATAACTTGTCATTAAAAGCGCCATCTATATTTTTCTTTACTCGTTTTACTACCAACTTAGAGAAAGATTGTGGTGTATATATAGATGTGGATGATATATGTCTTTATGTCGCCTTGTGAATGTCTTTTGGGTATCAATAAAAATAAATAGGAATACCGAATAGGGTAAGCTTGAAACCTAGTTGGTTTTGACCATTAAACGTAGCCAAGGTTTAGGCTAAAACTAATTTGTTGAAGAACTTATCGATAGGCAGGCAACTAAAGTCAGTAGTAGGTGAAGCACGCATTTTAAAAGCTCGTGACTTCCTCAATCTCTCATGTTACAACTCGCATTATAACATGAGAGGTAGACCAAAAAAAAAAAAAAAAAAAAAAAAAAAGATTATCAGTAATTTTTTATTTTTCAGTCATTAAATTTATATTAGAAACTGTTAATTAAAAATTAATACTGGGTATGTCAGAGAAAATCTCTTATAATATTGGTGGCTTTATAATTATAGGAGTACTCTTTTTTTTTTTACTTATAATTATAGGATTATTCATTTTTTTACTCAACAAAATAATATTCTTCTTCTTCTTTTCTTTCCTAACATGTTTCAATTTAATTTCAGTTTCTTTTATAAAAAATAAATAAATATTGTAGTGGGTATGAAAAAACAATGCCATAATTTTTTTATAAAAAAAAAGTCATAATGCTATTGACACTATTTTAAGTCACCAATAAAATAAAATGTCTTGTTGCTTTGTAGCTTTTACTAGTTACACATGTAGCATTAATCTTGTTAAAAGACTGAGAAAAAAATTACAAAGTATATTTTCTATATGTTTTAAGCTAATCATTAATTTATTGAGTATAAAGCACAAATTTCTTCTTTATGAAACTCTTAAGAAATGAGGCAAGTCATGAATGACCCATCTTAATAAATCATTAATATATGACAAAAAATTAATAAAAAAAGTCCAAGACAGTCATTTATCTGACTTTTCCTTTATTAATAACTAAACTTTTTAAAGCGCAAGTGATATTTTCGGGTTTAGTTTTATAAATATTTTCACCTTTATTAGCTGTCACAAATAAGTTCCTTAAAACGAACTAAACGAACTAGTATAAGCTAAGAAGATGTCTTTTTTTTACGACAATGAGGTAATCACAAGCCTTGCGGTTCGTGTTGAGGTCTCACAATGGCAAGACAACCGAGGCTCATTTTCGGCGAGCTCACTGTCGCGAGGTCCAAGCCTCAGGTTCACCACGTTGTTAATTGGCGCAACGCTGGTTTATTTTTGAAATGGAGTTGGAGTCCAAAAATGGTGTAAGGGCGGTGACGCTACGTGATAAATATATTTACATGGTAAATTCGGTATTTTCTTAATAAAAAATGTATTTACTTACTAAATATCAAATGCGATAATTTTCATATTTTGACTAAGAGTGAATGCATTATTTATTGAAAACTGGCGATTTACTTTCTAAAATTTCGATCATTTTTCAAAAAGGTTAATGAAAAAAGGCCATATGGCTTGTTCACTCTTTTTTGTCTTGTTTTTTTAGCTATTTAGTCAAGTGAATAAGATGTCTTTTTCATTTGTTGAAATGTTGGCAAATTTGTATTTGATATTGTGCGCTCCAAAAGTAAACATATGGTATCCAACGCTTACTAAACAATTTCATATGATCGTGTTATTCTAGTTAATTGCTTGTATAAATTCTAATAATTCCAACAAAATAATATGCACAACTTGGATATGTGAGAGTGACAAGTTACAACTTCTTAAAGAGAGTTCTGGTACATACGTTGTTGTGATATAATCAATTTCTGTTTGTAATTTCCACACTGAAAAAATTACGTAATTAAACATGAACCTTTAATAATTAAACTTTAAGATGCTAGTAATTGATTTCATGATCACTATGCTAACAAGAATCACCGTGATTATTTGTTATTTGTCTCCGACTTGATCATGCTCAATGGAATGAAATCCATCCATAGTTTAATTGCCTTTCTCTTATTCACCACAAAAAAAAAAAAAAAAAGTTAATAGGTATAATTAGAACTTTTTTTTAACAAAATAATTAGAACATTTATTTCTGTTCTTTATAAAAAAAAAATATATTGATTTTCACGCTAGAGCATGTCGTAAAAATAAAAAGAAAAAAAGAATATCTACAAGCAGAAAATCCAAGGTTTAAAATTCACAAAATATATTTGATCCATTATAAAATAAATTGAAGAAGTTGTGGAGTTGTAATAAGATTAGGACAAATTTGACAGTTGGAAAGTGATGAGGATGGCAACAAAAGGCCAATTGTATTGATCACGCACTTATTTTGGAAGCTTTTGACTTAATTTGGAAGATTATTCAACTTCCTTCAGCTAACTCAATCTTCTAAAGCCAACTTGCATTATAATAATCACGTAGTTTATAATTAATTTTTAGTTGTGTATTAGTTTAATAATCTATATACCTTTATCTTATTTTTAGCTTTTGTTTTCAATTTATGTCTCTATTACGATTGTCTGTGTTTATGGTAGTCCCACCTACTTAGTTGATACATTTTTGTTGTATATTATTTCTTACAATCAACGAGTTCCTTGTTTCTTACTCATTCTCTAATTTTATGAAAACCTTTTTTTTTTTTTTTGTTTTGTTTATATTTAACGAAAATAAAGAAAGAAATGTTAAGGAAGATGAAGGCGACATTAAACAATTACGAGGCATTCATTAGACCATTGTAATAAAAAAAAAAAATTGCTTATAAGTAAGTTTTGGTGGAAAAAAAGTATACTTGTTGGTAAAATAATTCTAAGACTAATAGCAAAATTATGACAAACAAAAATACGAAAAAGGGAAGGAAAAAAAAGTGTACGGCGCATCAATTTTCACATGAATGGATTGGATATGTAGTTGAAGAGATCATGTGGGATTGTGGTTATGTTAGTTAGGGCCGTCCAAATTAATTGAGCAAAACTCATCATTTGTTTTTTTTATTATTTCTTTTTGAAAATAATCATTTCTTAAATGAGCACCATGAGCCCTGAACCCACCCAATAACATGGTGTTGTTAGGCGCCTTTTTGCTATTTTGTTATATATTTTATATTTTTTTAAGGGTATTTTGTTTTTGTTCGTATATATATTTTTTTATTTTTCATGGTATTTTGTTTTACATTTTTATATTGTTCTTTCTTCTTTGAATTATGGTATGAATGCACCATCAAATCAAATCCAACCTAAAACAAGACATGAGAAAAAGCAACTAATTGAAAAAGAAATCAGATCAGATGGATAAGACATCAACGAAAAGCACGGGCCGGATATTACACGCAATGTGTCCCCCTAGGTAATACTTAAAAAAAGGAAATGAAATTTATAATTGGACAAAAGGCGTATTAAAAAAGAACATGCACAATTTAAAAAAAAAAAAAAAACCATTATGAGCATAATTTTTCTAACATTTACATTAATGTGTTCGGTTGGAGGAAGAGAATTTAGTGGAGAGAACAAAATTGGTTGGAGAGATGATAGGTGGGATAGACTCTCTTTTTGTGCTTATCAATTCATCAATCGAGTTAAAAAGACTATTTTATCCTGTAAATAAATTATTTATAAATAATAAAATATATGACATAATAATTGACAAATAATTATCACTTATCTTTTTAACTTTCTTTTATCTACTATTAACAACATAAAAAATTATTATAATTCTCTTTGGCATCCTCATTCTTTGAACTCTCTAAATTTTTGGGGTCATTTTATGCTACTGAGATGTTTTTTTTCCAGCACTGTGTCAGGAGATACGATAATTTGTGATATTTTATGTTAAAACTTATAAACTCGAACGATAAAATTGTAAAAGTTACGATAAACTTGTGAATTTTGAAGGAATACAATGAATCATTTAAATTTGCAAGTTCTAACGTAAAATTTATAAGTTATTGTATTCCTTCAAAATTCACAAGTTTATCATAACTTTTACAACTTTATCGCTCGAGTTTGTAAGTTCTAACGTAAAATTTTACAAATATCATATCTCTTTACACAGTACAAAAAACAAACATCCCGACAACATAAAAATTCCTCAGTGTTTTCTATCCTTCGTCCTTCCTATCAAACCAACCTAAAATTTAGTTTGACAACGTAATTTGATGTGCATAAATAGGCAATTATATTTGAAGATTAATTTTTTGATATCATATTGAAAAGGACCTGAGCATAGGTTTAGTTTAACGGTGATTTTATACTCACCTCTAATAATAATAATAAAGGTTCTATCTCCTAAAATTTAAACTCAGTCAATATATTCAAAACAACTCACTTTCTTTTAATGATAAAAAAATAAAATTTCAATCCATGAAACTTAAATCCAGTAGTCAAAATAAAAAAAATAAAACAACTGGCACACAATAACAATAGGTTGAGCTACAATTCTCCACAAAAAAACAAAAGGTTTGGAGTTCAAATTATCTACCTTGAATTAAAATTTAAAAAAAAAAAAAAAAAAAAAAAAAAAAACAAAAAAATTTAAAAAAAAAAAAAAAAAAAAAAAAAAAAAAAACCGAACACATTTAACTAAAGACTTTTATAAAATTTTGAGCAAAAAAGACTTTCTAAGTTAAGAAAGCCAGATCCCTCATGAACAGAACGGAGGGCCCACTTAGGTTGTCTTTGTCTCAAAACTCACAGACCGTACAGTTCGGGCCATCTACTTGCTTCGGCCCTTTACAACTGGTCGTCTGGCCGAAAAATACTGCATAAAATTAATTATGTCCCACTAAACCATAGTTGATAATTTATTTTTCCAAGTAAAATCTAAGAAAATGTGGGAAATGAAGATATAAACTCGTAGAACTACAATGAATTTTATTACAGCAAGACAACCAGCTCAAAATTAGCTAAATGCCAACAAATGTAATTGTCTGAAATTCGTATAAAATTTAGACCATGTTTGAAAAATATATTTAAATTATAATTTGAGTTTTAATTTAAATTTTTTATAAAAGAATTATTAACAAAAATTCTTTTATTTAAATTTTTTATGAGAATAAAAACACATAACAGATTTATGGTTCAAGTTTAAACACGTGTACTATAATCTCTATTGATTGTAGTACTTTTCCACATGCTAAATTCAAGCACTGATTCTGATTTGTACGGACGCAACTTTTTTGAATGGAAGGTACGGAGAGATTGTTAAATACATTATTATACTATTTGCTGACTCAAACCTTGTTAAATCTATGTTCAAAAATTTAAAATTAGATTTCGTTAACTTCGCGCGGATTTAAATTTTTAATTTGAACTGAGATATAATATTTTTTTAAAATTTTTTACTGTAGCAAAAAAAAAAAAAAAAATTAAATGTGACATTTTTTAAAATTTTTTACTGTAAAAATTTAAAACTGAAAACTCAAATTCACAAAGTGAACGAGACATTAACTTGAACAAAAAAAAAACAAAAAATAATTTTTTTTTTGTAATTGTCTGAAATTCGTATAAAATTTAGACCATGTTTGAAAAATATATTTAAATTATAATTTGAGTTTTAATTTAAATTTTTTATAAAAGAATTATTAACAAAAATTCTTTTATTTAAATTTTTTATGAGAATAAAAACACATAACAGATTTATGGTTCAAGTTTAAACACGTGTACTATAATCTCTGTTGATTGTAGTACTTTTCCACATGCTAAATGATTCTGATTTGTACGGACGCAACTTTTTTGAATGGAAGGTACGGAGAGATTGTTAAATACATTATTATACTATTTGCTGACTCAAACCTTGTTAAATCTATGTTCAAAAATTTAAAATTAGATTTCGTTAACTTCGCGCGGATTTAAATTTTTAATTTGAACTGAGATATAATATTTTTTTAAAATTTTTTACTGTAGCAAAAAAAAAAAAAAAAATTAAATGTGACATTTTTTAAAATTTTTTACTGTAAAAATTTAAAACTGAAAACTCAAATTCACAAAGTGAACGAGACATTAACTTGAACAAAAAAAAAACAAAAAATAATTTTTTTTTTTTACTAATATGTCGATTAATTTGAGACACGTGACACCTTCTTCTTTTTTTAATTAATTTTTAATATGTAATTGCTGTTAATAGACAAAGGTTGGTGATCAATTAAAGTGGTGGTATGGGATCCAATTCCTTGAACCCATTTCTCAAAGAGAATCAAGAGTCCCGTTATTTTATTTGTTACAGTAAAAAAAATTTATAAATAGTTAAATTTAATTTTTTTACTATAATAAAAAATTCTCACATAAAATTACATCTCAACTCAAATCAATGAACTAGAGAAATCCCAAAAGCTTAAAAAATAAAAAGAAAACTTTCTGCTCTAAATATAAACGAGACTATATTCTAGGATTGCGAGTTCTCTGCATTGCGGTAAATTCACAATTGCCTCTGATAAGGTCTAGTCACTATAATACTTATATCTCTCCACCTTAATTTTCTTTTTAAGAGTAAATTAATTAATTTAGAATTTATCTTTGCC
>NW_010362185.1:0-466 GCF_000414095.1 Morus notabilis | reverse complement strand
CACCCATCCCGGGGCCGTTGTAGAGCGCGAAGAGAGCTTCTATCTAACAACTTATGGGCCTCATTTTAACACCAAACGTTGTCGCCATTCCAGCGGCGGTGGTAGGACGCGTAGAGAGCTTCGATATAACGTCTGAAGGGCCGGCCCCGTTACGACACCAAAGGTTGTCCCCATTCCCGTGGCAGTTGTAGAGCATGAAGAGAGCTTCGATATGACGGATGATGGGCCCCGTTACGACACCAAAAGATGTCACCGTTCCCGTGGCGGGTGTAGAGCGCGAACAGAGATTAGATCTATCGGCTGATGGGCATCGTTACACACCAAAACTTTTAAGCGTTCCTTTGGCCATTGCAGATTGTGAAGAGAGCTTCGATCTAACGGCTAAAGGGGCCCGTTACGACACAAAAAATTGTTATGGTTTCGTGGCGGTTGTCGAGGGCCAAGAGAGCTTTGATCTGACGGATTG
>NW_010362184.1:4191-8479 GCF_000414095.1 Morus notabilis | reverse complement strand
TTTATTATATATTTTATAAAAACAACATATAAAATAGATTTAATTACCTGAAACTTGTCAGACATGAATCTACCATAGCAACGACCCTAGTGAGCTGGATTCCTGAGATTTTTAGGAGGTTGGGCCCTAACTGCACTCTTATTTTGTGAACCCTAAGATCTTTGAAGTAGTAGTCATGGAGGTTGATTAACGCCCAAAAGTGATGTTCACAAGCGGTCAATTGTAGCACAGAAGGGCGGTCGTATCCACATAGAGATAACAAATAAACAAGAAAGATTAACAGAATAAGAGCGTTAGAGAAAAGTAAATAACAAGTGAATTAAAGAAAAAGAAGAGTTTTTGAGATTTTGTTGCAAATAAAATAAAAATGAGAAAATTTGTATGAAGAAAATTCAGTAGTAAAAACGGTAAGGGTCGAGAATCCCTAATATTTCGTTCACCAATTCAAGTTTTGATTCACAAAATAAAAGAATCGAATAAATTAAATCTCTATGTTGAGTCTGAAAATATTATCATTACAAGTTACCCAAAATTGACTATATATCAAATTGACAATATTGCAGTAAAAGACAATTTGTAAAATAATTTGAATAACAAAATAATGCGTGACAGAATTACATAAGAAAAGCATGACTGAACTTATATAAAAATTGGCACACAATATTTTGAAAAGTAAAAGAAAGATAGATGAGATTTAATTCATTCAGATGTAGCACAAGGAATCAAAAGCCCGAATTGGGTCACTCAACAAAAGTTCATCTCTAACCTCACCAAGAGAACTCTAGCCTAGCTTGTAAAACATTCTCACAAGTTCTAGAGAGAATATATGAGACTGACAGCAAGACGACAGAAAATTCCAAAAACCTTAGGCCAACCTCTCTATTTATAGTGTTTAGAGGTCGCCTGTCAAATAAGAAAATAAATTGTAAAACTAGAAAATTAGAAAACAAAACAAAACAAAATAAAATTACACATAAATTTAGAGAAATCATATATGAAATTTGGGGAAGAAATCTGGCCAATTTACTCAGATTTGGAAGGAGAAATTCAGACTCTACACTCAGTGGACACGTGTCGCTATGAGGTTGGTTGATCGGAATTGACTTGCCACGTGTCGCACTTGGAGTGGCTGGCGTGTGTTGGCAAAAGGTTGTCGCGGGGACAGCTGGCGCACGCGAAATCGATGCAAGGTTGGCATGCTGACACGCGGGACCCACGCTGCTGAGGAGTTGGACGCGTTCTGATCGCTGCGTGGAAAGAACGCGCGCGCTGAGAAGATGGACGTGCTGGTGACGCACGAGGCGCGAGATGGCGCGAAGGGAAGGCGCAGGCTTCTGCGCTGACTGGTGGGGCCCACGGCGCTGATGTTAGCCCGGCTAAGCTGCTCGGCTCTCTCTGATTGGCTTGTGCGGCTCGGCGGAAAGGCTTGGCTCCGGGTGGTTGAAAACATGGCTTTCATGGCTTATTTTTATGTAGTTTTTCACACTGCTTTCATATGTAAATAATTAAACAAAAACTAGACAAATTCCAATTAAAAATATTCTGAATAAAAATAATGGAATTGTTTAATTAAAGCTTAAATATTTTAATATTATATAAATCAAAAGCAGAATTTAGGGTGCATTTTCATGCACTAATCACAACCCCCAACCAGCTTATTGCTAGTCTCTAGCAATCCAAGGGCAAGAGAAATCTTGTCACAAAGAAAATCTGAGTCTCAACTCTCTTAGTCACCTTGGTATTTCAAACAAACTGTCAGTAAGAAGTCAAAAGATACTATCAAGATTATTTAAGTCATAACTCCAGAGTCGTGTGTGTGTGCTCCAAACCGTAACCTTCTTACCACTGACCATAACACATACAGTTTTGAAAAATTCACCAAGTAGAAGTCTCAACTCCATTGATCTCACGGGTGTTAAAAATATTTGAGTGTAAAGGTTTTCTCTCATGGAGTTAGAAGTGGAACAATCAACGCTCAGTGTGAGGAATGTCAAATTTAGGACAAACAGTCAAACGAACATTGATTAAAAGATAGATTAATCAACTACTAGAACATTCCACCATTCTTACCACAAACCAGCTTTTGGGATTTCATTTAGGTTAAACAGAAATTTACAAAAACGAAAAAAGAGCCAAAAAAATGCATAGGAAAATAAAAAAAAAATTTTGGCAAGAGACAACCTGCAATAATGAAGTGAATGTAGAAAGGTGTTCATTTGACAAACAACCATATAGCATCGAATGTGATTACGACCAAACTACAGGATCTGTGAAATGTTGCTCTTGCTTAGTTTTTTTTTTTTTTTTTTTTTTTGAAAATGGAAGGATAAGAAATGATGCTCTATTACATAAGATCATTCCTATCTAACCCAAAATCCATCCCTCAAGCATATGCACCAAGCATACCACTATCCATGTAATGATGT
This sequence comes from Morus notabilis, assembly GCF_000414095.1. NCBI lineage: Eukaryota > Viridiplantae > Streptophyta > Magnoliopsida > Rosales > Moraceae > Morus > Morus notabilis. The sequence goes on along the minus strand of NW_010362184.1, from coordinate 6,053 downwards.
TCTAACATTGATTTTACCAGCTCAAAAGATCAATTAAGGTTCAAAAGTCATTTACTCTACTCACCAAAAATCAAGCACTTAAACTTGGGAATTTTCTCAGCTGACATGCATTAACATCCATCTTACCACAAGGTTTAGCACGTGTAAAAAGAAACTCTGGAAGTCATTTCGTAGTAACCAAGACAGCAAAAATCAACCCAAACCAATCATTTTGAATCATACTCAGACAACTTTGCAAAAATTTTAACCCAAATATCAACATGACAAAAATTGATCTTACGCATGAATATGCTCACCACCCCCAACCAAAATCAGACAGTGTCCTCAGTGTCAAAAATTATGAAAATATAGAGAAAGAAGACACCTGGACGATGAGCATTCCACATATGATCACAGCTTAAGCTTCCTGATATGATTCTCCAAAAAAAATGTAAAAAGAAGCAAAGAAAATAGAAAATGAAGATATGGTACAGAAGATGTGAGCCAACTACTCAGGGCTGGTAAACGGAGTCGTCGAGAATGATCTCTTCAACCTGGTTCACCCGCTCTAAGTAATTCTTCAGATGCTGGCCATTTACTTTGAAGATTCTCCTATTGGTCGGGCCTTTAACCTCGACAGCACCATTGGGAAAAACGCGTTTCACTACGAATGGGCCAGTCCACCGCGCCCTCAACTTACTGGGGTGGAGAAGCAAATGGGAATCATAGAGATGAACCCGTTGATTCGGCTCAAAATTCTTCCTCAGGATCTGCTTGCCATGAGCCGCTTTCATTTTTACCTTGATTTTGGAATTACGCTCTTTTAGCATGTCGATCAATCATCGTTCTTGTAATGCATCAAGTTTAGATTACTTGATGACTGGGAATGTGCTTTTATCTCTCAAGAATGCATGTTTTAGGCCCTCAGGTAATTGGGCTAGCTTGACTTTTGGAGCCTCCTCGGTGGATGATTTCAGTTTTTCTCCTTCTGTTGGGAGCTCCTCAAAACATGGTGGCCCAAACTTGGTTCCTCTGTCCTGTGAGTTGCAGAAAATTGTAGACAAGTGAGCCAACTCAGCAGAATTGGAATTTTTAGAATTAGAATTTTGGAGGAGGTTTCAAGATCTTCATAGTTGCTTTGCAGCTGAACCTCCTTCTCGACAAGTGTGTCAATCAGGAATGTTTGTTGACACTCATCGTCATCACGTGGTTACTTTTGAATATGAAAAATATTCACCTCAAGGGTCATATTCCCAAAAGATATCTTCATGAGACCATTCCTACAATTGATAAGTGTGTTTGTTATGGCAAGAAAATGTCTTCCTAGAATGATGGGAATGGATGACTCCATATTCACCACGGATTGTGTATCCAAGACAAGAAAGTCCACGGGGTAATAAAACTTATCGACTTGCAACAAAACGTCTTCCACTATTCCCCGTGGTCTCTTAATGGATCTATTGGCCAGTTGCAGAACCACATATGTGTTGGTCTCTGGATCGAATCCGGCTGCGGAAGCGCGGTGGTTCGGGGAAGAGGCGGATCGTGTATAATAAAAATTTTCATAAAACTTTTGAGATACTCTATAGATTATATTAATTTATGCACGAATAAATTAATCTCATTAACTTATATATATCAAGAACTCAATCAGGAAAAATACCTGGAAGCCGACTCGGATGATAACTTGAGTTCTTTGACCACGAACAGTCCTTGCTCCAATCTTTGTGTTTAGAAAACCAATGTCTTCCACATCAATTCCTAGAATCCACGAAGACGTGTGTGTGGGCACACATGAGACAAAACGGGTTACAATAAACACTCGAATTTCCACAAACACCATCACATGCACGATGTGGAATTTTTGGAAAAAAAATTTTCCT
>NW_010362184.1:0-3208 GCF_000414095.1 Morus notabilis | reverse complement strand
AACCCTCAAGAGAATTATTTATCTACTTCTTTCTTAAGAAGGAATGGATTCCATCTCGTGTAATAACATTCCCGGCTACCTACTTCATCATGTCTCCAAAATACAAGGAATAGGATTCAGGATCTCAGAATCCGTACCGAGTAAATTAAAAGACACAAATCCATAAATAGGAGTCTGTTAAGAACTCAGGATTAAGATCATCCTATATATGACCATCGGTAAACTCAATTAGAATTTCTATACTATATTCATAAATATATGCACATAAAATAATGAATAAACTCTTTTATTAAATAAATAATAAATATCTTATTACATCTCATGCTTCTAGGACACCATTCCCAACAATATGTGGGCTTAATCTCTACAAGACCCAATTGCGAGTAGACCGAATAAGGCATGAGGTTAACGCTCAATTCTAGGTCTAGTAACACTTGGCCGAATTCTTGTGTCCTAATATGGCAAGAAATTGTGGGACAACTTGGATCCTTATACTTCGGTGGTGTCTTATACTCAATCACCGCACTTACTTGTTCGTCAAGAATGCAGTTTTCTTAACATGGTGCTTCCTCTTTATGATGCACAAATCCTTGATAACCTTGGCGTAGGCCGGCATTTGCTTGATCACATGTAGTAAGGGAAGATTGATCTTCAATTGTGTCAAGTGCTCTAGGATCTCACTTTGATTTTCCAGCACTTTCCCAGGAGGTTGGAGAACTTGGGGGAAAGGCACCTTTACCGGAATTTTTGTTGGCTATTCTTTCTCCTGAGCCGATTCTTCATTACTCGAAGTGGTTGTACTTGTTGATGGCGTGTCAAAATTCTTACAACTTCGAGTAGAGATGGCATTAACTTCCTTGATATTTTGACCTTCAGAGTTAGAAGTTTGAGCCATGTGTTGTCCTCTCATATTGGACTGGGCTTGTGATGGAAATTTACCGCGGTCTTGAACGGTTAAAGCTTCTGTCAGCTTTGTGATCTGACTTTTTATTTCCTTGTTCTCTTCCACCAGCTACGTGAGCATTGAATCAACTCTTTGATTTGTCTTATTTTGCGCATCCATAAAAGCTTTTAGGGTATCCTTTAAAGAATTTCTTTTCGGTTGCATGTTATTCTGAAGCGCAAAATATGTCCTTGGTGGTTGAGATTGTTGCTCTGATTTCCATTGCCCTCCAGATGATTGTGCATGTTGGCTTGGATCTCTCCAACTGAATTTTGGGTGGTGTTTCCAGCTATCATTATAAGTGTTTGAGAAAGGTCCATAAGGCTTATTGTATGTGCCCAATACATCGCACTGATCCTCGTATAGCCCTCTCATTTCACCAAAAGTGAGACAATATTGAGCCAGATGGCCCATTCCACCACAAACGAAACAGGGCTCATGTGCCTCTGTCCTTGCCACCATGTGGGGTCCTTTACTATCTTTACTTTTGAGGGCCTCGATTTGCTTCGTCAAAGCTTCAACTTGGGCCTTGAGGCTGTCCTCTTCCCTTAATTGATAAACTCCAACTGGTTGGGACCTACTGGTGCTCTCAGTAGCACTCGGTCCAGGCCAGGTATGAGCTTTCTCAGCTAACTCATTTAGGTACTCGATAGCTTCGTCAGGATCCTTTTGGAGAAAATCCCCATTGCACATCATCTCGACAAATTGGCGCTCTCGGATTGTGAGTCCATCGTAGAAACAGCTTACGAGGCGCCAACTTTCATATCCATGGTGGGGACACAGATTTAACAAATCTTTAAAACGCTCCCGAGCTTAATAGAGAGTTTCGTTTTCCTTCTGAGCGAAATTCAAGATCTGTCATTTCAAATTACTAGTCTTATGGTGTGGGAAATACTTGTTGAAGAATGTCGTCATCATTTCTTCCCACGTACCAATATATATGGGCCTAAGAGAATACAGCCAGCTTTTGGCCATGTCCTTCAGAGAGAAAGGGAAAAACTTCAATCTGATGGTGTTTGCGGCCTCAGCACGGCTGTGAAAGGTGGCCACCACCTCTTCAAACTTCCAGATGTGTACATATGGGTTCTCATTCTCTAACCCGTGAAAAGTTGGGAGAAGTGCAATCATGCCCGGCTTGAAATCCGTAGGCGGTTCAATCGGTGGGAACATGATGCAAGATGGGGTGGCCGTGCGCGTTGGGTGCAGGTAATCTTGCAACATCCTCTGCTGAACTTCCTCATGTTGTGCCATTGCAAATAGATTTTGAAATGCGAATTCCAACGACGAGTGTGAAGACGGAGGCGTAGAAGACAAGTCGGTTTCTAAATCTGGACGTTGAGCAAATCTTCCTAGTTCGTTTCTATACCGATACATTCACCAAAAGCGGCTCTTTTTTAATTTTTAATTTTTTTAATTTTTTTTTGTTTTTTTTCTTAATTTTTAATTACAACAAAAGAAAATAATTATATAGTAACGTAAATTGTAACCACCGAGAGTGCTCCCAGGAAAGACTATAGCTCTTGGCTCAATGAATAGTCTCCTAGATAGAGCAACGTTCCCAAGAAAGATTGGTGGGGCGAGGCCCACTTAAGTACCAACTTTTCTAGACAGAACTCCCTCAGATTGTACACTCCACGTAACCACACAATTATTCTCAAAATCAATTATTTAATTTTATTGAATAAATTATGAAATGTAATCTAATTAATGGAAACTCTTCCTAAAGTCAAAAGCCTGAATCTACCAAATTATGAAAATCCTAGATTAAGAATCTAAATTAGTTAACTAATTACAACCTAATCACAATCTTAAAAATTAATAAAGACTTAAAAGGAAAAATTAAATTAGGTAACAATATAAAAGTCAACAATTAAAATATACAAATGGAGAAACAAAATAAAATCTTAGTTTGTATAAAAATAAAAGATTACAAGATCAAATCACAATCAATATTAAAACTTCAAGGAAAAATAAAATTAGCAATAAAAACAAATCCTAAAAGTGTGAGTTTTTTTTTTTTTTAGCAACAAAACTACGGAAATAAAAATAAATGAAAAAGGTAACAAATGTTAAAAAATGTGAACACAGAAACAAACAAGGCAAAACACAGAGGAAGAATGTGAGAAAGGTAAGAAAGAAAGAAATACAGCAAACAAAAGTTTGTTATTTTTTTTTTATTATTAAGGGACGACATGAGAAAAAAAAAAGAGTATATATATATATATATATATATATATATGCAACAACTATGAATTACTTGAATAA
>NW_010362183.1:267170-352891 GCF_000414095.1 Morus notabilis | reverse complement strand
TTGCATACCTCCAGTCGTGGAGTCGCCGCCGTCCGATAACCAAGTAGAACGATGACGAGCCGTTTTATTGTAGCATCATCCCACATTCTTGCTCATTGTGATTCCTTGCTTTTAACTTAATTATACAATGTATCACGCAATTCAAACTATCACCTCAGTTGTCAAGGATTTTGGTCGTATGGAATCAAATGATGCCATACTGGTTAGTCTTTGTTTTCTTTATGTTTGTACTTTGTTTAGTTTTTTCAGAGGATTATTGTGTATGATGGATCATTTTCTGCATCACAACAACGGATAGCACTTGTGGATGATGATGATGATTTTTTTGATTTTTATGTACCTTACATTCTGATTTTTTTTCTACTCACGGACAAATGTAAAAGTGGTTGCATATATTCATTCATTCAGTTACACGTTTTCTTTTCAGTTGGTTTTTTTTATCCTTGTGAGCCTTTATACTTTGGTCTCTGTGGATGGAATAGAATGGTATAATTTTTTAGGAAAAGGCGATAGGGCCAATTGATATTTTTAAGAAGGCAAAGTTCTATGTCAAAAACAATTCCACAACCCGAAGACTACAACTGTCCCTGAGTAATTGTCACTAATGCTTCTTTTAGTTGTAATTATATTGTGAATGAAGAAATGAAAAAAAAAAAGAGAATTAATTATCATAAATTTATTGTTAAAAAATTTAAAATCAAAACATTATGTGTTTTTAAAGTTAAACAAGTATTTTTAAATATAAAAAATAATTATATATATTTAAATTTTATATCATGTCTATTTTGGTCATTTTACATACCTACAGCAATTCTACTTAAAAATTTACCAAACGCTATTTATTGATTTTAGAACCAGTACAGCTACTATAATTACAATTTACCAAACACTAGGCTACTTCTTAGAACAGCTGTTTTTTTTTTCAGCACAGCTAAAAGCACTTTTTTTAAAATTCACAGCATTACCAAACTAAGCCACTATCATCTTTCACTATCAATTTACAATCGAATGGTGATAAAAATAGTGTGCTCTATCGGTGAAGCAAAGTACAGGTTGCACCATAAAGGATCTAAAAAAATTATAGTAAATAGCATATTTTTAAAAATAATTAAGTAAATAGTAGATTTTTAAAATTATTTGAAGTAAATCGAGTTTAATAGTAAATGATTCATTTATGTGTGGTAAACGATAAATTGCATCTTAAAAAAATCTTAAAAAAAATTTTACGTGGGAAAAAACTTTTAACTAGTTGTAAAAAGAAAATTTACGTGAAAAAATATTCTTACAAGCCGTAAATGAACTATTTACACCGTAAATAACTCATTTACTATGTAAATTACTATTTATTTTAAATAATTCTAAAATTTGTTATTTACGTAATTTAATTTTATAAATATACTATTTACTATATTCTCCTCTAAAAAAATATGAAAAATCATTTTAATACTATATGTTCTACGAAAAAAATAACTTTAGTGTTGTATATTTTTTTTAGTAATGTTAAAAAGGTATCTTGATGTTTAAAAAATAATATTTTTGTATCTTGGAGTCTTAAAATCGCCATTTTTACTCTTTTAATTATTAATTATAACCAAAAGTCAATAATTTTAAAATGCTTTTTAGATATGTTTTTAATATTCAAAAAATAAAATATTTAAAAATATCTCATTTAAATTTAAATTACTTAAAAGTTTGAATAATACCGTATTATTGAGGGCATTTTGGACATCTCAAAAAAAGACTGGTTCTTTTACTTTTAGTTTTGCTAAGGGAGCAGTTAAAAGGTTTGTTAAACCTAGCAGAAAAACGAAAACATTTTTAATTTAGTTAAGACTTAGAGAGCATTTGGGTATTTTGATAAAACTAAGGGATATTTTTTGAATTCTATCAAAATTTAATTCGGAGAGACTTCTACTTAAAAAAAAAAATTAAATGATATTTTGGTTCAATTGTCCCCTAACTTTGAAAGGGCTATAGACATAAAAATTGTTCAAAACCCTCTTTTTATTGAGATAGGTCTAGAATAATAATTAAATGATAACATGACATGATCAGTAAAAATAATGGCGTGACATTATTTATAATTTTATAAATGTAATTTGAACTTTAAGTTATTGTAATTTTATGTCAATTGGCTCTATATAATTTTTTTTTGAGATGAATAAGCATAAAATTATAATTATGTTTATTTTATCGATTTAAATTTTAAATTTTTATAATTAAAAATTTTAAAAATTTTTTTAAAAAATGTCACGTATATTTTTTTTATTAATTAAAATTTTTTAAAAAATATTATATTTAAATTTTTTGATTATAATTAAAAACTCTAATAAAATAATACATATCAACTAAAATAAAAAATTCAAATCTCCAAAACAAACTAGGCTCAAAACAAAAGTGGTTTGACCAGGTGGGTTTGTTGCCTTGAAGCTTCTTCCTCAACGCAACCAACTCAGACTACACAAGAAGAAGAAGAAGAAGAAGCTCTTTTTCAATACCCACCAAAACCAACTTCACCCACCCATCTCTCTCTCTCCTCGATCTGCTCAATAATATGATCCACGAGCAGAATCCTGAAAAACCCATTTGCCCATTTCCACTCTTGATTTGAAAAAACCCGCTGTTTGTTTTTTTGTTTTTTGTTTTTTTTTCCTTTGTGGATTTACAGTTAAAGAAAATGGGTGTTCTCAAGTTGGTTCTTTTGGGGCTTCTTTGTTCTTCCTTGGTCTCGGAGATTGCCGCTTGGGGCCGCCGAAGAACACAACCCACGGAGAGAATTTCAGGTGCGATTTTGGATTTCCTTCTTTTGGCTTCTTTTTGGGTTTCTCAGTTTTCGTGTTCATTTTTATTTTCATTTTTTTCTGGTCATTGTCTTAATTAATGTGGATTTTTTGGGATTTGATTAGTTGAGGGCTTAATCGTTTCCATTGTCGCTGGATCGGCTAATCAAGATCGAAACTTTAATTGCATAAATGATCTGCTTTGCTAAAATTTGCTGTCGTGTACCATGGCTTATGTAATATTTTGAGCAAATTATGGCTCTTATATATTTGTTCATGATTTACTTGAAAGTTAAAGTAGCTATCCTATCAGATGAAGTTGTTATAGTTATCAAATATTTTGCAACAATAAAAAGAAATTGAACTAACCATTTTTGTAGTTTTATAAATTAAGTCATTTTCCATCTGATATTGTTGCTGTAACTGAATTCTAACTTTCTGTACTTGGAAGCTATTGAAACTTATGATCTGTGGTGAAGTTGAATATAGGACTTTAAGGCTCAGCTTTGAAACCACTAATTTGGCTTAGAAAAAGTAGAAGTTGAAGAAAATTCCAAGTAAAAGAATTTAATTAGTGCGTTCATGACTATGCAAAGTGCTTTTGTGCACTTTTACAAAACACGTTACTTGTATCGTTTAAGGATTGTAAAGCAATACCAAACTGGCTCTAAGTATGCAATTTCAATGAATTTAGGTAGTGCTGGTGATGTCTTGGAGGATGATCCAGTTGGAAGATTGAAAGTTTTCGTGTATGAACTTCCGAGCAAATACAACAAGAAGATTTTGCAGAAGGACCCCAGATGCCTCACCCACATGTTTGCGGCCGAAATTTTCATGCATCGGTTTCTCTTATCCAGTCCTGTTCGAACCCTTAATCCGGAAGAAGCTGATTGGTTTTACACCCCGGTATACACCACTTGTGACCTCACACCAAATGGTCTCCCATTGCCATTCAAGTCGCCGCGAATGATGAGAAGTGCAATTCAACTTATTTCATCAAACTGGCCTTATTGGAATCGGACTGAAGGGGCTGATCACTTTTTTGTGGTTCCTCATGACTTTGGAGCATGCTTCCATTATCAAGTGAGAAGCTGTGTTTCTATCCTTCTTTTACGTTTTCTTTTATCCTTATTTAATGGCCAATGTGTATTTCAACTAGTTGGCTTTGATCCTTAGGGTTTAGACATTTAATCTTTGTTGATGTATCTAATATGTTGAATGTAATAATAAGGTGTTGTTTGTTTTTTGTTGTTATAGTTATGTGGTTGAGTGATATTAATGTTGCTTATTCACGGATATTGTTGCAGGAGGAGAAGGCAATCGAAAGAGGAATTCTTTCCTTACTTCAACGTGCTACCTTGGTTCAAACTTTTGGGCAACGGAATCATGTTTGCTTGAAAGAGGGCTCGATTACTATTCCCCCTTATGCACCTCCGCAGAAAATGCAAACGCATTTGATTCCTGAGAAAACTCCTAGGTCCATTTTTGTCTACTTCCGGGGCTTGTTTTATGATGTTGGAAATGACCCAGAAGGTGGTTACTATGCCAGGTAATTCTTATTACCAAACCTAAAACCAGAACTTAGGTTACAGCAGGATCAGAGATAGTTTATTACAAGCTTTTTAATTGTTTGTACTAGGGTGAAACGATCAAATTACAAAAATGAGTTAAACTAAATCAAACTGATTGGTTTTCAAGAATTGGTTTAATTTGGTCGGCTGGGAAGTCTTTTTCTTAATTGGGTTAGATGGCAGTTATTGAAGTTTCAAACCACCAAACTAACCCAACTGACCAAAAGTTAGGAGAAAAAAGTAAATGGTTTCTGCCTGCCATACTTTGTTAGATGTTCTTAAACTTGAAATATATTTGTCAAAGAGATCCTAAGTCTAACTTTGTTTACAATTTCCTAGAGGTGCACGGGCAGCAGTATGGGAGAACTTCAAGGATAATCCTTTATTCGACATTTCCACAGAGCACCCAACCACTTACTATGAGGACATGCAACGGGCAGTCTTTTGTTTGTGCCCGCTTGGCTGGGCTCCGTGGAGCCCGAGATTAGTCGAAGCTGTGATTTTCGGTTGCATTCCCGTTATCATAGCAGATGACATTGTTCTACCCTTTGCCGATGCAATTCCCTGGGAGGAAATTGGGGTGTTTGTGGATGAAAAGGATGTGCCCAACTTGGATACCATACTCACTTCAATCCCACTGGATCTTATATTAAGGAAACAGAGATTGCTCGCTAACCCTTCAATGAAGCAAGCAATGTTATTCCCTTACCCTGCTCAGCCACGCGACGCGTTCCATCAAGTTCTGAATGGACTTGCGAGAAAGTTGCCACATGACTCGAGCGTTTTCTTGAAGCCGGGGGAGAAAATCCTGAACTGGACTGCAGGGCCTGTGGGTGACTTGAAACCTTGGTAGAAGCCATTGCCTTTTATGTTCTTGGGATTGTAGGAACTCCCACATTCTTTGCCTTAGTTCCAGGATTGCAAAGCTTAGAAGAGTTTGTTGTAATATAATTTCTATTAGTCATTGAAGTGTAAATTTTGATCCTTCCAAAATCAACAGATTTGATATGTACTCCCTTTTGCAGCCTCATGTGTCTCCTTTATTCATGTATTTTTATTGTAGTTTTGCCTGTGTCGGTTGATAGTTTTATCTGAAGGGTCGGTGTAAAATCTCTTGGTGGAAGCATTTCTTGTTTCCTATTTCCAGAGATTAATGTGATTATGTAATCCGACGCTAAGTTTAGAATCGATCTATTTTTTTTTTCCCTCCTATTTCACATCTTCTTGGCGGGTCTTTATTGTCCTATGCTTAATCCTGATGCGTTGAGCTATCGTTGATGCATGACTACACACATTGTGTTAAAAATAATTTTTACGTATTTTGAAAAGAAAAAATAAAAATGAAAAGGAAACGACGTTTGTTTAGTAAATTATTTTAAAAATGAAAACAGTAAAAATGATTTTTGTGAAGGAATTAGAAAAAAATTAAAAATTATTTTCGTTTTTCTATTTTCATTTACTTATCAATAATATTATAATATATTAATTAATAAATACGATTTTACTTTTTTATTATACTCAAATAATTTCTTAAAAAATCAACCAAACGCAATTTTAGAATCGGTCTCATAATGATTCTCAAGACAATCTCATTTTTACTTTTTATTGAAAATAAAATCATTTTGAAACCAATTCCAAACGCACTCATTGTTTACTTGATCCTTACAATAGAAACATAAAAGCAAGCAAAGTGATTTATAAGAGAAAGCTTGACGGTAGTAGAAGAGCCACGCGATGCTAGAGTGGAGTCACATATTAATTTTTGAAGTTTTACATTTTGCTCGTTCAAATTACAACTCAAGTTTTGTTACAATATTTTTTATTACAAAAACTCAAATTTAGTTTTTTCTGTTCTGGTGTTTTATCTCACATGAATTCACTTTTAACTCAAATTCTCAATTTGAACGAATGGAAAGAACGAGACTTTAATTTATTCATTCAAAAATTTTAATAGTGGTCATTTTTATAAGAACATTTTAATTGTGCCCCATTTTGACCTTTACTTTAGTTTTTCATAGCACCTCAATAAAAAAAAAAAAAAGAATTTATGTCATAGGGTCTTGTTTTTGTCTAAATCGACGAATCATCAATCACACAAGCAAACAACAAATAAGACTCCATGCCACAGCACAGAGTGTGTATGCTAGTTTTTTTTTTTGTTTTTTGTTTTTTGTTTTTTTTCTTGTTTTGGTGAGTTTCCTTCCCTAGCGGGAAAGAGGAACCCTAATTCAATATACTTTAGTGTTTAAAAGGATTTGACAATTTTGCTCTCATTGTGTGCATATATATTATCACATACTCTTCCGTAAAAAAAAAAAGGATGGATTTTAATAGAATGGTGAAACTAAAGACGTTTCATAAATTAGGAGGCACAATATATACATTTTAAAGTTTAAGGAGCATGTTAACATAAGTGACATAGTTTATGGTTATTTATGAAATTTATCCTCTGTTTTTTTGTTTCAAATTCTTTTCACACAATTATTCTCTCTTTGCATAATATGTTCATTATGGGAAAAAAATCGTCATTTTGACAAATGATCATGTGCATATCACATACTCTTCCATTAAAAAAATAGATGGATTTTAATAGAAGAGTGAAAGTGAAACTAAAAATGTTTTATAAATCAGAGAGCACAACATATACATTTTAAAATTTAAAAGACGTGTTAACACAAACAACATAGTTTAGAGTTATTTATAAAATTTATCCTCATTTTTGTTTCAAATTCTTTTCACACAATTATTCTCTCTTTGCATAATATGTTCATTATGGGAACAAAATCGTCATTTTGACAAATGAGTAATTTCTTTAAAAAAAAAAAAGAGTAAAAAAAAAAAAAAGTAAATAAAGGAACGGAGGAGCTTTCAGCTTCATTATGTGGGGAGTGTGCAAGCCACGTTCGATGTATGTCCACCCACTCTATCTAAACTCTTTCTACAGTCTACACTCTTCTTCTTCTTCTTCTTCTTCTTACAAACACTTTCTTTCTCTTATCTTCTTCTTGTTTTCATTCCAAAGGAAATTAGGACTCATCATCATCATCATCATCATCATGATGGCGTTGCAAATACAGACACCCATTACAGCAAAAGCCTCAGTTTTGGCCCCACCTCCCAATTCTAATGCCGGCCTGAGACGACCCTCCAACCGCTTTGCTCTCAAGTCCTCCTCCTCCTCCTTCTTCTCTTCATCACTTAATCTGCTCTTGAATGCTTCTTCTCTTCGGCCTCTCGTTTCCGCCTCTCCCAGGTTCTCCATGCGCGTCGCCTCCAAACAGGCCTACATTTGCCGCGACTGCGGGTATTTCTTTTCGACGTTTGAATAGAAAGTTTCAACAGAAATTTATTTATTTATTAATTTTTGAATAAAATAGTAGGTTCTGTTAATTGCGGATCAAATTGTGAATTAAATAGTAGGTTTTGTTAATTTTACTGATTTAAATTTTAAATTTAAATTTTATAAAAATAAAAAATTTTAAAAAATAATTATAAAATTATGTCTTAATTTAAATTAGCAAATTAAAGGATGATAATTTTCTTTCTTTGAAAGAATAGAAAGTGGTGATGGTTTTTTAATTTTTGAAATTTTTTTTTTGGCAGGTATATATACAATGAAAGAACTCCTTTTGAGAAGCTGCCTGACAAATACTTCTGTCCTGGTATATTATTCTTATCTTTTTTGGTTGGTTACTACGGTCTCATTTTTATTTTCTTTAAATGTTCTTGACATATATGACATTTACCACCTCCACTTAAGCTAATTTGTTAAAAAAGACATAATTTCTTATTAAATGATGACATATTTATACATTTCAATAAATGAGCAGGGACAAATAGGATTAAAAAAATAAATAATTAGCAGGGACAAATAGAATTTTCTCATAATATAGAGACAACTAAAATTTGTTCAAAAAATTGGGTAAAAATTGAAAATTTTAAAATTTAAATGGGGCGCATGCTCCTCCAACTCAACTATGAGTGGAATCGTTGTTATTATTATTATTATTATTATTATTTTTAAAGTCGGGCATTGTATGTAAAATAATTGGGTTTTTTTCAAGGATGCAATTAAAAATTAGACAGAACGGGGGGAGTTTGAAAATAACACTAGTGGCACTAATTTTTCGATAACCAACTAATATAATATGTTTGATACTAGTGTTTCAATCGTGTGGTCAAGAAAATAGAATTCTCTGTTGTGGTGATTGTCTTGATCATATTCTCGATACCTGTGACATTACCACCTGCAGTTGCAGTAGTTGACCATTCATCTTCTTGAAATATGACTGTTGTTAAGCTAATGTATTTACTGAAAATAAGGTTCATATAATATAATCTCAGTTTGGTGTTATTGTGATTTTGAAAGAAGTTCTACTCGTACCAAATGTAGAAAGAAAAACAGAAATCAAAAGCTAAAAAATCATCAATTCAAATATAAAGTATTGACACGTGATACGTTGTTAATTTTGAATCACAGGTCTTGCTTTCTGAAGTATGGAATTTTAAGACCTGTTTAGTTTACTAATTCAAGTTGATATGTGACTTTATGTGAGTTTTTTTACTGTAGCAAAAAAGTTAAATGTGACTGTTTATGAGAGTTTTTTACTGTAACAAAACTCGAATTTTAAACTCGAATCGGTGAAATATACGGGACCTTAGTATTACTAATCAAATACACTTGAAAGCTAAAACAATGCAACACACACGGGCCTACCTTGATTGATATATCTCATCATGTATGTGCCTGCAATTGCTAAGACTGATTGTTGGTTTCCTGTGGTCTGCAGTTTGTGGTGCTCCCAAACGGAGGTTTAGATCATACCAGCCTTCCGTGGCCAAAAATGACAATGACAAGGATGTTCGAAAAGCTCGGAAAGCACAGATACAGAGAGACGAAGCAATCGGGTAAAGCATTTACTCAATTCTTTATTTTTGGTGAACACGGTTCCATATCCAAAACACTTAACATGATCATGTCTGAACTCTGAATGACACAGGAAGGCACTTCCTATCGCGATTGTTGTTGGTGCTGCTGCGCTCGGTGGATTATACTTTTACCTTAACAACATCTTTTAAGTTTTGGAATAGTTTTGTAGCATCTTTTTATTAGCGTTTATGCCCTTAGAAATAAATGTAACGATGTTCTTTGAGACATTTTGACTATTAATAAAGATTTATTTATTTCATATATCTATGCATTGTCATTGTTTTGTTCATATTAGTTGAATGTATGATAAATAAACTGAAAGTCTGAGACTATCATTTTAAATCTTTAAGTTATGTATATAATGTGAAGAACATGCGGAAGACATGAATCTAAAGATGATAGTCTAAAACATAAGATCCACAATCGAGGGAATAAAGTTGAGCGCTTTATTCATGTTAAGATTGTTATGTTGTTTACTTTTTAACGAAGACGACTTGTCTTGGTCGTCAGAGGTGGGACTCTATGGCTAGAGACATTGATATAGTTTCTAGTAGTGAAATCTATATTGGGTCGGACCAAAGTTGAATTGTTTTAATTAATAATTCTGTTTGAATAAAACAATTCACTTTTGACGAATTATATGTTGTCATCTTAATCCTGAGATGGATAATGAATCCGTATGCTTGACTTGTATCTTTTAATGTATCAAAGGGAGACATCTTGATATTATGTAAAAGTACGCTTACCGGTACATTGGGGGTATGACTCGTATATGCGTAGATTAGTTATTCATAGATAGTGGAATCCATAGCTCCTACAAAGAGTCAATGATATCATCTTATGCATTATCAGTGGATTACAAAATACGAGCGCTCGGCCATTAGACTACTCTATGCTATCTAATGGTTTACTATTTGTAATGGTATGAATAGTAGTTTTTTGATGGTGTAGTAGTGGAACATAAGATAAATGCAATCAGGAAGGTAAAACGGAACTTGACTTCAAGTCAATTATGGATATCCTATGGGGATGATACATTAATATATTAAGTCATGAACGAGAACTAATCAAAATTTTGTAAATGTACTATATAAATCGAGAGTGCAGCTCTAGACTTTTAGTGGAGTAGCGCTAGAGTTTTATAATCATGAGATAGACTTGTTGGTTTACAAGTAGAGTTGTGATTATAAGAGCCTGATTTATATATGTCCAAGGGGTCCCTTTGCTAGCTCACATAATTTCCTATTACGATACGGTGTATTTCTTATATATTGGTAACTTGTGTTATTTCCGTAAATGATGTTCAAAGTTAATATGAGACTAGTTAATTAATTCATGAGTGATTTATCAGGTGAATTAATTGATAAATTAATTCTAGATAAATTGGTTGAATTATTGTTTCAAAAGTTATTTAATATGGGAAGACTATTATGACTGTTTTGATCTGACAACTTCTCTATTGGATTGCTTAAATCAAAATTGAGGCTTTGTGCAAGTTTCTTGCATTGGAAAACTAGGAAAACAAATTTTGCTAGTTCAGACATGTCGACCGGTTCATGAAGGACAGATCGACCAGTGAGTTATAACACGTCTCTGTCACCGGTCAACCGGTTGTAACGTGTAGCACATGCGGACGTGACGAAACTGACTCTGTAAGTGAGACAAACTGTGAAAAACCTAATTGTTACAAAAATATGACTTCATAAACACTACAAATAGCCCAATAAGTCACATTATTCATTAAATCACTTGAGAGACTTTTTGGAGACTATTTAGCAAAAGATTCCTGAGAGAAAAAATTGTTTTAATTCTCAAGAACGATTTTTCCTTTAGCTCTCTTGTGGTTGGAAAGAGTTCAAGAATACCAAGAGGAGATTGAACAACGTGTGTCCATCCGCACTCCGATCGTGGAAACAAGAATAACAAAGAAGACCAGTTGGTTAAGGCTCTTCCGGTTGCTGTTTGGAACGCTTTGATATGTCAGACGTGCTATTTCCTAAATCTCCAAAGGTATGATTTAGATCTTTAGTATTTATGTTATATAACATCATGAACATGTTCTTGATTAACTTTGGCATTGATTTAAATTTTAAAATTTCCCTGCACACTCGTTCCAACAATTGATATCAGAGACTTAAGTTCTAAACTACAAGCCCATGTCAATGATTCTATTTCATTTATTGTAGACCAAAGCTCCAAGTGCATTTGCCAACATATGCAACTCATCTCTTGAAATTTACTAAAGGGCATCAATATTTATCTCAACATAACTGATTTATGAATTTTGTAGATAATAAATGTAACAATCTAGTTGTAAATTCTTCACCTACTATCAGTTTTAAGGTCTAGCATTTGGATCTCCTTCTCCCCAGTTCAACCAAAAAAAAAAAAAAAAAAAGCCGAAATAACCTCAATTCTTTCCATCTTTGTGCAGAAAGATGTAGCAATAATTACACAGTCGAGCTTTCATTCGAAAACCAACTTCATTATATCTCACCATGAACAAATCCCTATGATAGAGATGTTTTCTTTAACATGTAACAATTCTGATAGACTTTCTAGAACACCAGCAACTATGAAATCTTGCTAACTATTTAACACCGAGGACTATATCAACAAAACAAAATTGACAAGATTGCAGTAAACAATTTACATATCATGATTATAAACTAATGATCATTCTCGCAACACAAATGAGCCCTCGATTCTCTTCTCCGTGGACTGTTGAATAGGGAAACTGAAAGGGGAAAACATATCATTGTTACTAGAGGCAGGTGCGGGCTTGTATTCATAAGGGCCATCCTTTGGTCCCCAAACCTGCCACGGAAGACAAAAGCAAAAGGAAATTTTCTTCACTACTGTGACAAATTACAATTGCCAATTTCAATGGACCTAAAGCAGATAAACTTACTTGGTTCCCGTCATCGTCATAGCCCCGATCCCAAACATGAATTTCATTGTTTCTCAAAATTGAAAGTTCTGATGTGCAGTAGCTTGCTCCATTCTGTCATAAACACAAAACATAACTGTAACACCAAAACTTGACTTGCCACTATTTCAGATAAAATAAGTTAATTTCCTATCCTTATTAAATGCATCGCCACGCATTTGGAGGGAAGGAAAAAAATCAGGAACTTATCAGAGTTGGGGTTTAGAAGCAATTACCCATGAATTAGGAAACCCCACAGGTGGAGTTGACCCTTCATATAAGCGTTTCCCGCGATCACAACGCTTGAGGTGTATTGTTGTTAAGTGTTCTGCAATATCCTGCGCCCGCATAACAAATACAGTTTTTTAACTTTTTATCCCACCTTTCTTTTTTCAGTTACCTTCTTGCTTTGTAAGTAAAACTAAGAAGAATCAATGAAGGATAATAATGTGAATCAAATCACAAGTTAACGAGGAATGAGAATAGCTTATGAGGAAGATCAACACAATAAATATAGAAAGTACATTAGTTTTATCTTCATATAACTTTAATTAGCATTTGAGTTAGTTTCGCTACTCCCATTTTAAAAGTGTGCCAACTCCCAGTGCAAGCAAAGCTCCAGTATATCTTGTATTTGTGAACCCATAGCGCGCTTAGCCTGAACGTGCTTCTTTTAAAAAAATCATGCTAAATTGCGGTAATCATTTTCTTTTGTGCTTTAGCTTAAGTTAGCAAGTAAAACAAACCAGAGAACGATGCGTCCTTTACAATACTTGTACAAAACAGAACCTAGTTAATCCAACACATCCATTTCATAAGCAAAGATCATTACTTTTAATACGAATGAATAAATCCTTACCCCAATAACTTCTTCAGGCAATGGGCGCTGGTCTTTCGGGCGATCACAGAAGTTCTTGTACTCCTCTGCATCTCTAATGGCGTACGTGCTTAGCTGCCCAGGGAGGACAAATTAAATTACCAAGTGCTTATCTACCATCAACAACATTCATGGCCAGTGAACACCAGTGACCGAAAATTTGTCTTATTTGGTGACAATTAACTTATAACCATCAAAGTGGTTACACCCTACATTCATCAAAAACATGACTTCTAGGGAGAACGTCTTACTATTTAATAAAAGAGATGACTTCTCTTAGAAATGAAATGCACAGACGCGGTTTGTTCTTTAAAATTAATAATAGCAAAAAAGAGTAAATGGTCACCTCAACATCACATTTCAACTCTTTAGGGCAAGGCTTCACCATGTAGAATCTCTGCAACCAGAAACAGCTAGAATTCAATTAAGAAAACAAGTCCCCATTATTGAACAATGCAGTTCACTTCTAAAGAGAAAATCCGCATGAAACTAGACTGAAGACTGCGTTACGATCCTTTGACACAGCCATGAAAGAGGAATCATGAGCGATTAGCATACCTGCCGAAAGGGCTTCTGAGGAGTCCTCCAGAATGCCTACAAACAGAAAAGAAAAACCCTTCACCAAGTCAACTTTTGCCTGACATGATCATTCAAAACCGAACAATTTTATTCAGAAAAAACAGCCAATTTTCCCCACCTGTTCAAAATACAAAACCTTGGAGCCATCCACCATTTCGGCTGCAGGACATGTTAGCATTCTGCAAAACACATATAATGAAATTTTTACACTATTAAAGCTTTGGGTTTCTATAAAAAAAGCTTTGGGTTTTCAAAAAAAAAAAAAAAAAAAAAAAAAAAAGCTTTGGTTTTTCTTCCCTATTGTATTTTAAGGATTTCTTATTCCCCTTCTTTTCACCCAAAACTAACAATGTTTTTCAAAGAAAGGGAAAAGAAAAATGGGTTTCTGATTATCACAAAGAACTAAACAATATTTCAACTCTGGATTTCTTGTTTTCCTCTTTTTCTTCCAATAAAAGTACTCTCTTTCTAATAATTGAAAAAAAAGTTTTCGATTTTCACATAAAACTAACAGAATCCTCTTGAAAGATAAAACAATTAAATACCAAAACAAAATAGATAAAATTAAAAAAAAAGAGGACCTGAAATTGAAGTAATGATCGGGATCTCTAGAAGCCTGGTCCTTGGAGAACTTCTCGCCAGAGAGGGAGCGTGAGACGAGACGCGCGTGGTCCCAGCGCGTGGTGGACTTGGTGAGGCGTTTAAGCAAGAGAGCTCCTCCAATAAGCACCAGCGTTTTCACCACCATTCCTCTCGCCTTATTCCACCCTCCCTCCCCCGCCGCCGCTGCCGCCGCCGCCGCAGCATCATACGACGCCGTTGCTGACTTCGAGTTGCTCGCCTCCGACTCAATACCCATCTTCTGTTTTCTTCCTTTTCTTTTTCCGATTATATCGAATTTAGGACTTTTTTCTTCACTTCATCGGTATGACGGGCGCAGTGAAAATGAAAGCCACTAATTATAATCGGAAAATGAAAATTACTTCCCGTTTCTGGATTGTTTTCTTGGAAGCCAAACAGAAAATGGTAGGAAATTTTTTGGTAAGCAGCAGCGAGTGGAGTGGGAAAGAGAAGAGAGCCAAAGAATTGCAAAGCAAGAGTTTTTTTTGGGAAATTTCTTTTGTTTGCTCAAATGTTTAGGATTTTGTCGTTTTATTGTGCATAATGTCGTATTTATTATCGTGTCTGTTTATCTAACGTTGTCCTTTTTGTTAGTTTTGGATTATAAAGAGTAAGGGTTCGTTTGGATGAATTTTTTTTATTCAAATTCCTTGAGAAAAACACTATAGTTTCTAATACATGTACCAAACCACCAATAAATGTTTGGGATCTGGTCGTTACAGTGAATATGGTATCGTTTTTATGTGTTGTCGTTTGGTTGGTTTTGCTGTCGTTCTGTGAAGATTGTATTTCAGTCGTACCAATGCATCGGCCTCAGGTGGGACCAACAAAAACAGTATAACTGTTCCTAATTTTCATACCAAAATAAAACTATTTCAAAATATCCAATACGTTGAAAATCAAATAATAGCTTGAAAATTTATTCAAAAAATAATAGCTTGAAAATAACACGGGCGGGAAAAAAAGAACTCTCTCTCTCTCTTTTTCTTTCTCTCTCTCTCTCTCTCTCTCTCTCTCTTCAAAAATCTCTTTCTCTCTCTACTTTCGGATTTCCTCTGCTCAAATTAGAAGCATTGTTCCTCTTATTGGTTTCTTTCAGATTCCGCTCAATTCTTCTTTGCGTTTTCTGTTTGGAGAAATATCATTCAAATGATATAATATTTTTTTCTTTCATTTTCTCAGTCGCCAAACGCATCTGTTAGCGATAAGTTTCAGGTTGTTTGAAAGCCAAAACGATTGGGACGGAGGTCGAACCTCTTTTTAGGTATCCAGGTTTTTCTGTTTCAATGCTTGAATTAGATTTGCATCTCTCTCATTTCTATTTCTCACATCGGTTATTTTGCAATTCACTGTGCATTTG
Source organism: Morus notabilis (assembly GCF_000414095.1). Classification (NCBI taxonomy): domain Eukaryota; kingdom Viridiplantae; phylum Streptophyta; class Magnoliopsida; order Rosales; family Moraceae; genus Morus; species Morus notabilis. Next base: position 337,244 of record NW_010362183.1, on the reverse strand, counting down.
AGGGTTCATATAAGATTTTTCTTGGTGTTGTTTCAAAATTCAGACTGCAATTTTTATTTTTTTATCCTTAAAATATTCGGACTTCAATTGCAAAATTGGATTTAATTAGGTAAAACATTTAATGCTTTGAACAAATTAGGCATGCCTTTTCAGTTTCAGTTAATTAAGCTAAATTTTTGCATTAACCCTTTTAAATGGAGTTTGAAGTTCTTATATTAAATGGAAAACTATTTTTTATTTAAAGTCTACTTCAAACTTGATATTTAGGGGTCAAGTGCAATTGTATCTATCTGAACTGTTTAAACAAACAGGGTTAAACTTGGTAGATAAATATAGCTGTAATCAAAGCAAAAGATGGGGGTTGAGAATTACCATGTAATTGAACTGGTGGGTGAAGGATCATTTGGGAAAGTATACAAGGGAAGGAGAAAGTACACAGGCCAGGTACCCCATTTCTTCCTTTTCGAATTGTTTTTTACTTAGCCATTCTCTGTTGACTTTCCTTTTGTGTTGACGAGATTTATTTGTTTTTATTTTTTCAGACTGTTGCAATGAAATTTATTATGAAGCATGGGAAGAGTGACAAGGATATCCAAAATTTAAGACAAGAAATTGAGGTGTCGGTCCCGTCCCATTTTCGTTTTACTCGAGTTTTTAGCTTGTAGTTCCTTGATGTTGTTACTGGTTTTATGAGAGTTTAGTAATGGCAGTCTCTTTGTTTCACAGATTCTTAGAAAGCTGAAGCATGAAAACATCATTGAGATGCTTGATTCATTTGAAAGCCCACAAGAATTTTGTGTTGTGACTGAATTTGCACAGGTAATGACGCCATAATTCTGTTATGACCCCCCACAGGACTGTTAATGGAAACTATGGCAGACAAAATGAAGATTTGTTGAGCTTATTCTGGAATGTAGTTTGATGCATCCTTTATCATGGCCTTTCTTAATGTACAGGGTGAGCTATTTGAGATTCTTGAGGATGACACGTGCCTTCCTGAAGAACAAGTTCAAGCAATTGCAAAGCAGTTGGTACACTCTTCTCTAGGAGTATCTCAATATCAGTCGCATCTCAATATTAGTTTAATTGACTTAATTGGTCCATCAGGAATTGGCTGTACATTTTTTTGTTTTGTTTTCTGTTACGTTTTCAAACCTGTTGAGTGTTACAGGTGCGAGCATTGTATTACTTGCATTCCAACCGCATTATCCATCGTGACATGAAACCTCAGAACATCCTCATTGGTGCTGGGTCCGTTATTAAGGTTGATGGCTAAGCTATGAAGTCTTTTACTATTAAACATGTACTTCTAGTTAATTATTCCTTTATTTCTGCTATATTACTCATTCCATCACTTTTTGATTGTGACCAGGATGACAACTGCTTAGATATAAATAGTTTTTTGGGTAGCATTTCTGTAATCATGTGGTTTTACCAGATAGCTTAACATTTTCCTTATTGGTTACAGCTTTGTGATTTTGGGTTTGCACGAGCAATGTCCACAAATACTGTTGTTTTGAGATCCATAAAAGGTTGTTTTATCTGGATTTGAATTATATACTTGCTTTCCCTGTTAACTATTACTGTCAAGTCTTAGTGAACTGCCTTAGAAAGCCCAAATAATATTGAATTCACGTTTTCATCATTTTGTTTTTCAGGCACTCCTCTGTATATGGCCCCGGAACTTGTACGGGAACAGCCATACAACCATACTGCAGATTTATGGTCTCTTGGAGTTATATTGTATGCAAAACTCCTTTTTTCTTCTTTATTTTGGTTTTAAAATAATTCCTTCATATTTTAGTGGACTATTTCGATTTTAATAGCTATATTTTTTCTTGTTTTGACTTGAAAAGTAGTTTGGTAAGTTTTCTAATTCTATCTAGCTCTTCACTTCAGTTGACTTTGCTGTTTGTTGTAATTTATTCCATCTATAGTTCTTTATGTGCAAGGGATGATCAGCCTTATATTACTATTTCTTCTTCTTCAAAGAATCATAAGCCGGATTTTGAATGTCAATTTAAACATTGCTTTGCACCAACAATATTTGAAGAAAACTATGGGATACAGGTCCTCATAATCTCAAGCCATGGGGTTTTAAGAGACTTTTTTTTTTTTTTTTTTTTTACTTTTTATTTTAGTGAAAATCGTCTTGTTCTAAACTTCGTGACTTTGTACTTGTAGCAGTTGATAACGCCCCCTCCCTCCTTTTCCAATTGAAACACGTGTGAATCAATTTGCACCTCCTGTAACAAGCACCAACCTAATCTGTTTGGAAAATCGGCATCATGCTTTTTTTTTTTTTGGAAATTGAAAAAGGAGAACTATCAATTTATGCTCTCTTTTTTTTTTTTTTTTTTTTTTTTTTTTTAATCTTTTGTATTCCACTGGCTTATCATCATTTGCTTCTTGTCCACCGTTTCTTCACTTTTTATCTCCACTGAAACTAGTTACAACTTACATGGACAAAACAGGTATGAATTATTTGTTGGCCAGCCTCCATTTTATACCAATTCTGTATATGCACTTATACGTCACATTGTTAAGGTAAATTCTGTCAAATAGAATATGAGTTTTGGCAGTTTAAGTTTCAGAAGTGTAAGCTAACTTTACTTGAGAATATGCCAGGATCCAGTCAAATATCCCGATAATATGAGTCTGAGTTTTAGAAGTTTCCTGAAGGGATTACTCAATAAGGTTGTCATATGATTAGTAGCTTTTCTTCTTCCAACCAATGGTCTTAATTTTACTTTTTTAGTGACTTCCAATTCTCTATTTTTCTACACATTGGTAACAGGTACCGCAAAACCGTTTGACTTGGCCTGCTCTTCTTGAACACCCTTTTGTTAAGGAAACGTCTGATGAACTGGAGGCCAGGGTGAGTCTGTACATTTCTTCATGTCTACATATTATCTAGAAGCTAGAATATAGTATCAAACCCTTGTTGCTCAACCTATCTACCATCATAGCTACTATCTAGAGAACATCTAGTTAAGACAACTATGATTCTTAGTTTGCAACATGAGTATAAATGGAAACATAAATGTTAATACCAAGTATTTTTCCAAACTTTTTTAATTCCAGAATATGCTTTCTTCAACTGTCCGAGAGCACAATGCAACCTGGAGGGATCAAGGAAGCTCTGGTTTGCTTCTTTCAATCCTGTTTCATAGTCCTTTATAGTTAGGCTTTTAGTTATTTTCTTTATAGTTATTGACTACCCTATCAGGTAAAATCAAGTCTTCCACTCCTTTAGAGAATGGAAATGGGTTGACCCATCAGAATGATACTCAGTTACAGGCTCCTAATCCCACCATGGGAAATTCCTCACCACAAGATTTTCCTGGATTTGCAGGACCAAATGATGTTAAAGAGCCAGGTAGATAATTTCTAATTCTTTGAAAAAGGTGTTATGGCCTCCTTGCTCTTTCGTGCTTCTGATTTTCTTCACTTCTTATGTACTAAATATATGCATAAGTTAAAGGTTCACTATCTTAATTTTCATAACTGTAATAGAATGAAGTAAACTTAAAGATTAACGTTCTTTCAGGTAGCCAAATATTGGATAGACTGGAAAATACTTCACGTACAATCCAAGGGGCACAAATAATTGGCGAAGATAATGAAGCATTAGCACATGTTTTACTGCCACTGAAAAGATGGTCTAGAGGATCACCAAGTCCTAGCAGGTATTCAGTTGCATGCCTCAATATCATTAGTTATTTTACTTCCTCATGCACCTATAAAGAAATATCCTTAACACATGATTCTTTGCCGAATGTTCACAGGGATCAAGACATTCATGGTTCGATCCAGTCGTTAAGAATTCTTTCAAACTTAGTTGCAGCTGGCGCTATCCATTCCGGTGGACTGCTCGATGAAATAATACATGCACTTCTTGTTTTTACTGCAACTGTTGTTGGCTTGAAATCATCTGAAGTTAATAACTTAAAAGCAAAGGTTCGTTGCTTCATTTAGGAAATTGTAGATTTTGAAACCATAATTTCCTATTTTGCACCTTTCCTATTCCTGGTTTGAGGATGATTGGTAGCAGTTAAGATTATTCCAATTTTCTGTGTTTTGTTTACCTTTAGCTTTCAAACTTATTGTTATTTATAATCTTTCCTTTAGTTCATAAACTTAGCTGTCGTTATTTTCCACTCAAATACAAATATTTGCTCCCCCCCCTCCCCCCCCTTAGAGTTTTAAACTCTCTTCTGAGAGGTTTTTCCATATCTATTGTGAATTTTAACCAGAAGCTCAACAAGTTTCAGAATTAAAAGAGCTGAATCATTTTTTTTTCATTCTTGTATGATCATCATTTGCCTGACTCTGATGCAAATCCAATTTCTTTGTAGAGTTTCTCTATCATCAAAATTTTGGTAGACAACAAAGGAAGGGGCATTACTGGTTCATACTTCAGGCACTGGGTTGCTTTTGCCGAAATTTTTTCACAGGTTATAATCTTTTTGTGACATCTACTGAATGGTGACAGCTGAAATCAATTTGAGTTCTAGATTTCTCATATTCTTGAGAATGTAGGTTGTTGATTGCAGTGAAGATGTATGTGGAAGAGTTTTGTATGAGTCCACTGCTTGCATTACTGTTATGTTATCTACAGTTGCCCAAGGTCTAAAAGCAGTTTCTTCGAGTTCAGATCGCGAGGTCATTTCTGTTCCTTATGAGACATTCAAAAAGATATTGGATCATGCTAAAACATCCAGTTTAGTGGACTGTTTGTGTCTCTGTTTAGCTACTACGGGCTCCAGTCTCATCTCAGGTTCTTCAGAGATGCTGCGTGCTTCTTGTGAAGCCTGTCGAGCTATTTGGTCATTGATTGATGCATCAGAAATTATACACATGATAGAAAACGGCAAACAATTTCCCCTAAGTGCTATGCAAAATCATTCCTTTGTCAGACATGACATTAGTGATCAGGAGAAAGGTTCATTGCACGGCTCAGAATCAGCAAATTTTGCTGATGCAGTGACAAAAGCATTTCTTGGATCAAAGTCAATACAGGTTTCTATATATTATTGCCTTCATCAACGTCTCGAGACTTCTTTATGTGCAGGGATTCAGGTATTTACTCACGTTTTTATTATCTAAAATTTGGGAACGCATTTTCATATGTAAAAAGCAACTAAATCTTTCCATTTTTTATACTTTTGACATCAGAAAGCTGTTAAAGAGTCTTATTCAACATTTTCTTATAATTATTACGCCATTGCATTTGAGTATTTAGCAGGAAGGTAATACAATTATTATTTCATGTTTCAGCTCTTGTTGAGGTGCTGTCTACATAGTGCAATTGTCCCGGGCGTTTTATGTGGCCTGCCAAATTCCCTACCGGTAACTACTGTTGTCAGTGGTGGAGGGGATGGCACTATTATTTCTGAGATTTTCTCTGTATTATCTTTTTCTACATCATCTTTCAGTAAAGATACACAAACGGGCCAAACAAATAATTTGAAGTGCAAATTAACCAATCCTGCTCTCGTGGTTCTGCATTCTTGCCTTGTCATTGCAACAGTTGCACAATGTTTAAAGGCAACGGGAAGAAACTCCGCTTTATTTATGCTTACAACTTCACCAAAGAATCAGATTTCTCGACTTATGGTCCTTGCCCACTATTTCACTTCTGATGACAGAACGAAAACTTCATTCCAACCTCATAGTGCCTCCGCCATGTTGGCTCTTGCTTCCATTCTATCACTTGAAACCGGATCTTCTGTGGAATCCTCTGTCTCCGAAATAGCAGTTCCTTTGATTCCTCGAACCACCACACTTTGCGAGTGCCTCAAAATTTCATTAGGCAATGAAAATGAACTGGGTACTGTGACTACGAATGGTTCCCTCTCACATTGGCACGGCCTTAAGGATGGATGTGTTGGTTTGTTAGAATCCAGGCTGAGGTGGGGTGGACCACTAGCCGTGCAACAGATGTGCGAAAGTGGCGTCCCTATACTTCTAATTGATTTGTTAGCTAGAAAAGATCAAGTTGGGCTATCCCCTGTAGGAGTAGTGTGGGCGGTTTCATCAATATGTCCCTGTCTTTCCGGGGGAATAACTACTTTTAGACAGGTTATGGTGAAGTGTGAAAATATTAAGCTCATTTCTGACTTGATAGGTGATGTACATCTCAAGCTAGTAAAATGCTGGGCGGGGCCTGGTGGAGGCAGGGAAGGAGTCAGAGATATAATAAATGCTGTAATTGATCTGTTAGCATTTCCTTTTGTTGCTATACAGAATGCTCAAGGCTTGCCATCAGCTACTACTTCTGTAAATAGTGGTTTCCTTCTCAATATGGGTTCACCAGGTGGGAGGGTGTGCATCGACGACAAGGACATGGTGAAAGTAATCGAGGAAGAGTTGGGAAAGTATATTAAAATCCTTTTAGAGGTTAGACCTTGAATCCTCTCTCTTTCAAGGTTTTCTTGTAAATATTCCTCTTTTTTTTTCCCCTCAGCAACGGATTTGATTGGAAGGGTGTTTCATTCTCATGTGTAGAGCACTAAGAAACTGGATGATTTTAAAACCCATGTTCATAACAACCTTATCAACTATTCAATAGTTGTACCTTCCTTCCAGTTGGGTTTCTTAATTTGTGTCTTCTTTTTAATTCTATTGAGGAAAACTAGAAATATCTAAATCTTTATGTTCAGATTTAGCTTTAAGTGCTGAAGCATGACACATAATAGTAGCAAGAGACCTATACGTTTCTCATTTCATTTCTTTTGAAGTTTCCAGGTGGGAGTGCCTGTAGTTATTCTTCGATGTTTGGAGCATATGGAGTCAAAAGATTTGGGCAGGCCTGTTGCCTTCCTTGCTAAAATGATAAACTATCGCCCTCTTGCAGTTCAACTTGTGAGTAAAGGCCTGTTGGATCCTAATCGGTGGAGAAGGTTGCTTGATTATTCAAGCCCGAAAGAAGTCACACTAGATGCTCTTATGATTATTTCAGATTTAGCTCGAATGGACAAGGTTAGCCTTTTATTTTTATCATTATTATTTTTTGGTTGAAGAACTGTTCTTGTATAAAGGGTCCGTACTCTATTTTCTTTCAACTTCTGGAGTCTTGGAAAATGCAAAAAACTACCAAAATCTTAAATTTGGCTTTTTTGGTGTTCAGGGATTCTATGAATTCATCAACAGGGCTTCTATTTTGGAGCATTTGAAGGAATTTCTTGTCCATGAAGATCCCAACATACGTGCAAAAGCCTGTAATGCTCTAGGCAACATGTGTCGATATAGCTCCTACTTTTATAGTACACTGGTAAGGAATGAAAAGTTGATTATTTTTATTGGACTAAACCATTTAAACGCTTCAAAGATTTGTAAAGATACAAAGACTAGTCCTTATGTGGTGGATATTGGAGATAAAACTCATTCTGTTACAAGCATGCGTAGATTGGTTTTACGCATTTTTCATGTTCTTTACAAGGGTTCTAGATTAATTCCGACCATGAACTCTATTGAATTTCATGCTTCAGGCAAGATGTCAAATCATTGGCCTTCTAATCGACCGATGTTCTGATCCAGATAAACGCACACGAAAATTTGCATGCTTCGCTGTAAGTTCAGTTGCTATGCAAGATCAAAACATTTTGATTTGAATCTCTTAAATTACATTTATATTACATGTTGCTATAAGGATCTGTCTTAATGAATTAACAACATTTTTCTTACAAAGGAAAACAAGGCAAACCAAAGACGAGCCTTCTAATACATGGCTTCTTTTGGCAGATTGGAAATGCTGCTTACCATAATGACACATTGTACGGAGAGCTCAGAAGATCTATACCTCAGCTTGGGAATTTATTGCTTTCAGCGGAAGAAGACAAGACCAAATCAAATGCTGCTGGTGCATTAAGCAATCTTATTCGCAACTCCAACGAGCTTTGTGAAGACATTGTATCCAAAGGAGCCATGCAGGTTTGTGTACATGTTGCCTTGCCTTTTCACATATTATATCAAGCAATGCCCAATTACACTCTTATGGGACGTTTGGTTCATGGATTCAAAATCATGATTCATGATTCTGATTTTTAAAATTCAATTTTTTTGTGAGAGAAGAACTAAGAACCATGATTTATAACCAGGGACGAACCTTTGAAACAAACATCCCATTAGAGGTTGTTAATTTCTCTAGCCGCTTTAATACTTTGTTGCCTACTACATACGTAAGTTATAAATAATCTACAATTCGCTTTTTACTTGGATACTTTTGTAATTTACAGGCTTTACTGAAGTTGGTGGCTGACTGTTCAGCAGTAGCTCTGAATCCAAGTAAGAAAGATGCCTTAAACGAGTCACCTCTTAAGATAGCTCTGTTTTCATTGGCGAAGATGTGTTCGCACACACCATGTAGACAGTTCCTTCGTTCGTCAGAGTTGTTCCCGGTCATTGGCCGGCTTCAGCAATCCCCAGAAAAAGAAATTGCCAAATATGCCTCCATCATTGCCACCAAAGTCGCTGATGCTTAAAGCATCAAGAATTGGTTTTGTCAGTTGTGTCAATTAACGTTTTGGGAGAATGCCGTCAATAGAATTTCACCAAAATTAAGAGTCACAATAGACTCTCTTCTATGTTTGCTTGAATATTGTTTCTTTTAACAGTTCAATATGTAAATTCCATCTCAAAATATCTAAGCAGAGTCAATAGAAGTTGTTGCTGTGTTGCAATGTAAAAGATATAAATTATGATTGTGTTAATAGTGTTGCCCATATCAGAAGAAGTACAAGATTAGAAAGAGAAATGCGGCCAAATGACCATTCGACATAATCAAAGAGAGATTAATGGCTTGCTCCTCTAGTTTAGCATCAGTCCATATCAACAGCAATGCCTGGATTTTGTTCAAAAACAATATTCGCGCATAACAAAATAATAAGGACAAGTTACATTTGTCCCCTTTGAACTATTGATCTTGTAATAAAATGCTTTCTAAATTTTTAAAATAACAAATTTTCTTCTTGAATAATTAGCCGTTGCTAATGTCTCTCTTTTTCGCCTTCTCAGTTAAATTTTAAATGTTAAGTGACACGTGAAAGTTGCGGAAGCATTTAATTTTTATTTTATTATGAAATGAAATAATTTCAATAAAATTAACATATACTTGGGAATAATTGGGATCACTGGGTTTATGAAACGAGTACTTCAAAACAAAATTTCTAAACATAATTATGAAATGTTTTTTTTTTTGGTCACTGATATATATATATTTTTTTTGTGAAAGTCGGTCACTGATTGAAATCCAAATTGATCTTACAGGACATTTTGAGCTATTGTTAAGTTGCATGCATGTTTCGACTTGAGTCACTGATTACTTTTCTTAGTTGCGTATATGTTTTCTTTTTGGGTATTTTATACGTACGTTTATCCTTTTAAATTTTAGGATTTTGTCAACTGTCTCTTAAATTTCTAATTTGACCATTTATCACCGAACTTGTAAAATTATTACATATGCCCCATTTTATTAATTTTGCTCTTTTTTGTCAGATTCAAGGGATTGAAAGCTGGAGCCTAGAGGGTTAAGAGATTTGTGTTACAGTTTGGGTTGTGTCATGTGTTAGGGGGAAATTCTGCTTAATACGAAATTAAGGGCCAATAGCCGCTAGCGCCCAGTTATGATCACGTCGGCGAGTCAACTCGAGTTGATTTAACGCAAAGACAATAATGTAAAGAACCGAAAAATAAATGGACACGCAGATTTATAGTGGTTCACCTCGAATGAGAAGGCTACGTCTACCATAGGGTCTCGAGGTTTGAGCATATTGTGTATAAATACAATTACAACCGAGAATGAGAAAGAAAGAGAGAAAAGGAGAGAGTTTAGAGAGAGAATACTAAGAATGAGGTCAGAATGAGAGGAATTAGCCGTTCAATTTGTGATCTCTATCCCACTTTTATAGGAGAGGGTTCATTTTCTTTTTCGTTTGAGTTGACTTTTCTTTTTCTTGTTTCCTTATTTGGTTTGAGGTTACTTTACTCTTCTTTATTGATTGGATTCATATCCTTAATATCATATCTGGCTGGATTGGACTTTGTAGCCTCTAAGGAACTTCCTTTCATGATTTATTCGTGGTGGTCTCCATGGGTCTACTCTCGTCGCCTTCTTCAGTCATCTCGAGTCTACCATGCCTCTAGTCGATTTCAGCCGACTTTCCGTCCAAAATTTTGTCCACATGTAGGGCTATGATCTTGGTGCTGAGTTTTACCTTAACACCATGTTCGAATTTTTCATCGAACGTGCTTCCCATTTAACAGAATTATCATCAAAGTGACGTGTAAATTGTCAACATCAAAAGTTCAATGAACACGATATCAAAATCCTTTAAGTTTAGGGGGACGTGCAAAATACTTTTTTTTGTTAACAGAAACCAATCCAAACTTGCCCTGCGGCTTGAGCTAGGTGCAAGGATAAAAATATCGGTACTCCAGTTTTACAGAAATATTAGAAAAAATATCGATAGATGGAAATATCAGAAAAATTTATGCAAATGACAGAATTTTACATTAAAACATATTTCTAATACTTTCTAATAGCATCAATATTAAAAAGATACATAAATAAACAAGTTTTACATAAAAGAAAAAATTTCATACATATTACATTTCTTAATACTAAAAGGAAGTTCTACGAGACTCAAATGGGATCGGAATCTAATCTTAATTCAAACAATATTGGTATTATGACATGATATTCGAATAATATTGAACATAGTTATGAACATGCCACATGAAGGCTTGTTGATCCCTTCGCACTGTATTTTTATGAATTAGAAACTGTGAATTCTCCCAATTGTTTGCCGAAGATAGTGGTGCTATGTTCGGATAAGGATAATTAAAAATTTCATCCTATCATAGTTTCAAAAATTATGATTTATGAATAATGAATGTTATGAGTCTCTTCAACTTCAAGTCCCATATTTATCCCTATTAAGAGGTTTTGAGACAAAACTGACACCTGGATGATCAGAAGCGTGCAAGTAGTAAGGATCCGAAGGATTAACATCCTCAGTTTCCTTTGATGATTCGGTCGTCATGAATTGTCAGAATAAAAAAAAAAGAAAGAAAAAGAGAGCACCAATAGTTTAACGTGTAGTTCGGTAATGTGCCTACATCCACAGAGAAGAGAAGAGAAGAGAAGAGAAGAAAAGGAAAATGCACTAAATGAGAGCACCAACATATGGCTGCATATAAATAGAGATCACAACCACCAACGAAGAAATTTTGAATGACAATCATACCTTATCAAATCGAATTTGTTTCCCATAGAATCAACCATGATATTTGGTCAAAGCAAATCTGCTTCATTCTCGATTTTAACAGTTGAGATCATGAAAGAGTGAAGATGAGAGAGAAAAGTAAAAATAAAAATAAAAAAATGATAAGAATGTTCATTCTCGATTTTAACGAGTATTTGCTTTTAATCACTGAATTCAAATGGGCATCTCCTTGGTACTCAAGTCAATGATTACTTTTCTTAGATGTGTTTATATTTTAATTTTATTGTGCACATTTTACCCCTTGAATTTATACGGTTTTTAGCAACTTATTCCCTGAATTTCTAATTTTAATAATTTACTCTTGATTTACAAAACCGTTGCAATACGGCCCACTTTACCAATTTTTCTCTTATTTTTGATCAGATTTTGAAGTTTTAGATTTGGAGAATTGAGAGATTTATGCTACGGTATGAATTGAGTTGGGGCAAAAAATATTGTAATAGTTTTCCAAGTTAAGGTAATAAATTGTCAAGATTAGAAATTCAAGTGACAAGTTGCCAAAATCCTACAAGCTTAAAGGATGAAAGTGCAAAACACCCTTCTTTGTTAATTGAACCAGTCTTTGGTTCAGAAATCTTATTAGATACGTCAATTATTTTATTTAGTTTGAAGCATTTTAACTGACTTCAGCTCTGTACTATATATATATATATATATATATATATACACACACGCTGAGTCTCATCCTTCTACATTTCAAAACACTAGACGACCAATATTCTTGCTTGGTTATGGTGATGGGCAACTTATTATTGATTTTTCTCCGCTTGTGCTGCTTCCTTCTTCTCTTCCAGCCTCTCTTTTCCCACGGCGCCCGGTAATTGAAATATATTTGCTGCCTAGAAATATTGAGATAAACAGTACAACTAATCAAATATAGAAAAAATATATTATATATCATGTCTCATATATACATATAAAGGGTATGGCCGGAGACTTCTGTTGCTTTTTGTCCTTCAGATTGCATTTTTTACTTTTTGTATTTTCTTTTCAGAAACTTTTTGTATATTTTTCTTGTATTAGCAAACGAAATGCTTCTAGTGTGGTAGCAGAATTGTCAGTTTTTGCTGTCAAATTTAGTGGTAAAAACGCATCAACATACTGCTACTAAAATTCGGTCTCTAAAAGTACTTTTTTTTGCTATTAAAAAAATTTTAATTAGTAGCAAAAATTTTGATAGCAAAAATTCAAAAATTCTTGTAGTAGTGCCAATTTAGTTGAAATGTAATTATCTATTTTCGCGAGTGTTTTTTAATATCTCATATATTTTATGCATTATTTATAACCAAATTTGTTTGTGTGTTTAATAGATTAAATACGCCTAAATATCATCCGGTACGAGGAGGTCAATCTCCACCACAGCCGGCTAAGGGTCCTGGTCATATTCCATGATCAACTTTAGTAAACTCTTTATCTAATATGTAATGGAACGTAATTAAGCTAGCTACCTCAATTATATATGATATCCACATTTGTAAAATAATTATCAGAAATATAATATAATAAATGAAAAGTTACTGTTTGATATACTTTATAATTGGATTCATGCAATGGATATATATATATATATATATAATCAATTTCTATACACTTTAACTACTTTCAAACTTGCAACGTCGACATAATAATGGAAAGTTTGCTCCTAAATTGTATTATATTATCTGCGACTGCGAGGGAACCCATCTTAAAGATATTGTCATTATAAAGTTTGTGATGTAGTGGAATCGCGAAACTTAATACAAAATTCGTTGATTGTGACGGGTATAAAAAATTATAGAGATATTAATGAGAGAACTCTCATAGTTTTATATATTGAGAACTAATTAACATGAATAACAAAGCGAAGAAGAAAAGGAGACTGTGTGCTAAAAACCCTACTTAATTTTAAATTCAAACACAATAAAGTAAAGGGCATAGATGAAGCTGATGCTCCGTGCGAGCTCAACTATTTTGTTTTAAAAATAAAAACTTAAGCCTCTGTTTGTTTCTATTTTTGTTTCCATTTTTTACATTTTTCGAGGATAAAAAATGAAAACGCGTTTAGCGCATAATTTTTTAAAAATTGAAAACAAAAACGTTTTTGTCATTTTCTGAAAATCTGAAAACGGATTAAATCCATTTTTCATTTTCCTTTTCATTTGCTCCCTTCGTTCTTCTCCGAAATCGCCACCGGCGCCACCTAAAAGTCGCGACCAAGCCAACTTTGCCCCTCCGTATCCACCACGAGTTGTCCATAACTACAACCGCGCATCGACTCAGATTGCCTCGTACATCAAAACCCAGTGGGTCCTGCCGTCGAACCTCGCCAGGAAACACCGTCACAAGCCACACCCAAAACTGGCGAATCGCGACCCCCCTCTCTCTCTCGACCTCCCGTCCTCTATCACGAGTCGTGCGATAAGGTCACGACCATGGTGGGATCCTACCCAACAGCAACCGTCACTGCGATCTAATTGCCAACAATCTACTCCTATCACGCTGTCGGCGACAGTTTCTCTAACTGAGCCAGAAATCTGGGATTTTTATTTTTGTTTTGCTGCACGGGTAAAATTTTGTGAATCTGGCTTTTGTTAATCGAAGATGAGAGAGAGAGGGATGGGGTTGCTGGTTTTGGTTTTTGTTTGAAAATGTAAAGAGAGAGAGAGACAAACTGGGTTTGTTGTGGAATTGTGGAATTGGGTTTAGAAATTATTCCATTATTGTTTATTTAATATATTTTAATATTAAATATTATTACATGTTTTTAAAATTAAACCACCAAACACAATTTTAGTTTTTTTTTTTTAAACTGAAATCAATCTCGGAATAAAACTACCAAACGCATTTTCAGAAATGATTCCAAAATGAAAATGAAAACATTTTCATTTTCATTTTCATATAAAAAAATAAAATCATTTTGGAACGAATTCCAAACGCATCCTAAATTATAATTCAAGTCATTTGATTACAGTATTTTTCTCACATAAATTTAAATTTAACATTTTTACAATAATATTTTTGTCTTATATATAACTCAAGTCATCACTAGTTGTGTAAATAAACACTCTAACCACACAAAATCTGGAAATTGACGTGTTTGGAGGGTTTCCAGTACTTATTTGTGTAGTTGTAGTCAATTATTACGCTTCTTGGTCAAAATCGCTCAGCGGGTTAAGCTTTAGTTATAGCTACATATATTTTGTACAAGCCCTGGACCTAGTGCAAATTAATGAGCATTCACTTTTAAACTCGTCCATGTGTACATTAATTAAAAATATTTTTACAAATATATAAATGAAAAGCTTTTGCTACCAGTTTTTTTTTTTTTTTTTTTTTTTAATGGAAAAACTTCAATACGTATGCATATGTTTTTCAATTAACCACTATTTAAGAGAGAGGAATTAAACAAATGTTCATCATCATTCAACTTGGGCATAAGGAAGAAAAAAAAAAATAGGGCCGTGTTTAGAATTGATCCCGTTTTTATTTTTTACATTTTTTGAGAAAGAAAAAATAAAAACGTTTTCAAACGACGTTTGAAGCAATAAAGATAAAAAACAGAAATAAAAATAATTTTTTGATGTAGTGTAAAATGAGAGAGAAATGAAAAATGACTTTTATACGTTTTTCATTTTTTTTATTTTCTCATCTCTCGAGCAGAGAGAGAGACATTAATGTGTTTTTTATATTGAAAATAATCTCTTGATAATTTTCAAACATAATTTCTGTCTGAGATTGAAAACGTTTTCATTTTTATTTTCATACATAAAATAAAATAATTTTAGAATGAGTTCTAAACGCGCTCTACTATTTTTCAATTCACCTCTAGCCAAACGTGTCAAAATTAAGCAGCTTGACTTTGAAGTTTGTAAGAAAGAAATGGACATCCCCATAACAAGCAAATGTGTACAAAAGCTTGCAAAGTATGCCGAATTGAAGACCATGCTCGCTGCTTGCATGGCCGAACTTAAAAGAAAAAATTATCAAACCTCGGATTTTCTTGTCTTTTCCATTTTTCTTCGCAAGATTATCTTCATTGTCTCTTTCTTTACTCAACTTCATGCACGTTTGTTTCATATATAATTCTTTTTTTTTTTGTGTCAAGATTGATTCAGATTTGCTGTTGTTTTATGTGAACTGTTTGGATTTAGAAAGTGCTATAATGACCCTGATTACGTAGCCGTTACTTAATTATAATTGTGCTCTAATACTAATTGTGATAACCTTGTTGAGTGGCCATTACTAAAGTTGGTTTTAACACATACTTTCTGAAACTCTCAAAATTTGAGGGACTTTTTAAAAAAAAAAAAATGCTACTTAGAATGCTGCAACATCTTTTTAAAATGATGTATGAATGCTGTAACATTTTATTTTTAAAATGCTATGTAAAATGCTGTAATATTTTCTTTAAAATGTTGTATAAAATGTTATAATATTTTCTTATATTTGAAATAAAATGTTATAAAAAATTCTGTAACATTCTGTAACAGAATGTTATAATGAATGCTGTAGCATTCTAGGCATAAGTTCCTTTCTCCGAGGAAGCTGTTCAACGAAATGCCTCATAGATATGTTTTAGTCTTATGAGTTTTTGGCAAGTCAGATTAATTGCTATGTCATGAAGGCTGGTTTGGATCTTAGAGAGAGAAAGAGGGGATTTCCTATATTTTTCTTCATTTGTTTTTCTGGAGTGTTTTTCTCCTTTTTTTTATCTTTTTTCTTTTCTGAAAAGGGTGTTTGAATATGGACAAGGAAAGGGAGTAGTGCAGCGGTGGCGGAAGGGAAGAAGGAAAGGGGGGTCTAGGGTGGGTGATGAGAAGATGGTGGCTTGGCCGCCACGGAGATGGCTAATCGCCGGGAGGATGTGGGGTTGTTCCATTGCCGGGGTGTGGTCTAGTTGGGAGATCGGCGGCGGGTGTTGGTCCGATTTGACGATAAGAAGAGCAGAGTTTTTTTTTTTTTTTTTCTTGTTTTTGTTTTTGTTTTTTTATTATTTCCTTTTCAAATGTTAAGGTTCTTTTTTATTATTTCTTTTTATAATTTTTAATGTATTAATGGTTTTAATTTAAAATTATAGGCGGAAACACTTTGAACATTTTTTATGTATCAAAAGATATGAGGTGCATATTTCAGTGGATTTACGAAAATAGCCCTATATAAAAAGGGTGTGGCCGGAGACTTTTGTCGCATTTCGTCCTTCAGATTGTATTTTTATTTTTATTTTTTGTTTTTTCTTTATTCCTCGTCAAACTCAAAGGAATTCGGTAACTTTTGAACCGTCAAACGGGGTTGAAGAAAAAAAAAATACAGAGTAATTTGCATGCATTTGAGTTGAGAGGGGAAAAAAAAAAAAATTCAACGACATAAAAGACAACGTAGACATGTCGTTTAAGGTATCATTTTTTGCTTTTCGTTTCATTTTATTTTACTCTTTCTTTTTTGTTTTCTGTTTACAAAGAAAAAGTGAAAAATGATTCGTCATTTTGTCACTTAAACAACAAACAACAGCAATTCCCACATGAAGATGATATGCTACGGTTGACATAGAGAGATTCAAGTCTTACGTTTCATTGCCATCACCTTGACATTGCTCTAGGAATTCGGTAACTTTTCTCTTCATAATTTCTTTTTCCCATTTTTTCGACACACTGATTTTGCTTTTATTTTATAAGTTTTCGTATTTTTGTTTTTTTCCCCCTCTTTGTCATTGTTAGGAATTGATTCGTTGAGAATGGCATATGGAGACATAGTTATAGGTTTATAGTTGTCTTTTTTTTTTCTAATGCCTGTTGTGGGGATTTGGATGATGCTCTTAATCTGTTTGATAGAATGTCTAAGAGAGAATTTTGTACGTGGAACATGAACTTAGTCCTTCTAGTCTCTCTATAACTAGCTACCTGTAATGTACAATGCTTAAAAGCTGTTTGATGAAATACCCAAGGGAGAGATTTATTTGCGGAACATGATAGACTCATTAATGGTTCAAGTCCCCCTATAACTACCTTGTCATATAATATGGAGCCGTCTTTAATGACATTTTTGTTAAATGGAATTCGCGTGTTCTTGCATTGCACTTGCTCCACATGATTCACGAAGTTCGTATTGAAAACAAAAATTGCGCAAGTGTAGCATTTATCTACATGGGGAATTGCTAACCTGATTGCCTATTCTTTTACCAACTTAAGATGGCCGTAGATTTTGAGAAAAGTCATCGTTGGAATTGGACATGATGATGATGATGATGGTGGCGGTGATGGTCATTGAGATGAGCGTGCCTAACAATCCAAACAAAATTTGTGTAGGGCGGCAATGGAAGGAAGAGCAAGGTTTAGGTACAAGTGTCCTCAAATTCCTAATTTATGTAGATGATGCATATGCAAACATCTTGAAACATTTGCTTTATATAAGTTATTCTTCATGAGCTGAAAAAAAGTACAATAGTGCAGGGCTAGTATTGTGTCTTTGAATTTCTTTGAAGAATGGAAACAGCCAGCTTTTAAATGCTATCCCTTCAAGTAGATGGAAAAATTGAAAAATATCTATAGTAATCCTGCCTTCATTTTCGTTTCTTTGTTCTTCCTTTCATATTTTTTTTCCACCATAAAAGTAGGTTCCATACAAAGCCTTAAGTTACTAATGAACAAGATTTGTATTTCTATACTAGCTCAAACCATTTTGTTTACCCTGTTTTGGTATTAATATTTGCATTCCGTGAAACAGGTCCTGCAAATGGATGGGGATGATCGTTATGGAGGAGCGGTCTATACATAATATTATTAAGGTATTTATTGCGTATCCGTACACTTCTGTTTGATAAATTCGACAAAAAACAAGATGAAAAACAAAAAGAGAATACTAAAATAGCTGTTCATGAATTTTGAAAATCCTTAATTTACAGCTCTGGAAAAGGTTAAGAGGGAATGAACAGCCACCAGCTCACATTCGTTCTAGTAGGGATTATAACGCAGGCATGATTCCCAAGGGTAGGTTCTTGAGGGAACTTGTCTTTTTTTCTCTTCTTTTTTGTTTTTTTTTTTTCAATGATTTAATTTGACGATGTTGCAGGCTACTGTTTTTATTTTTGCTAGTTTATGATGGCTAATGGAACTCTCGCCCGTGTGCTTAGATGTCACCAAGTATTTATCATCATCTCTCGCAAGTCTGCTTGCAACAATGCAAAAAATTAGGCTCCCGCCAATTGTTAAATGAATTATCTGACTCATTACGACTGTCTCAAACTTTGAGAACCGGCAAGGTCATCCACGCTCATAGCTTGAAGCTCGGAGTGGCCTCCAAAGGATTGTTGGGAAACGTCATTGTCGATCTCTATGCGAAGGGTGGCAATGTGAGCTTTGCAGAGAAAGCATTTACTCAGCTTGAGAAGAAAGATGTCTTTGCTTGGAACTCCATTCTCTCTATGTACTCGAGGTGGGGATTGTTGGAGAAGGTTTTGGAGTCATTTGTTTCGTTGTGGAGTTACGGGGTATGTTCTCCAAATGGGTTCACGTTTGCTATGGTTTTATCCAATTGTGCGAGATTGGTGGATGTTGAGTTTGGTAGTCAAGTTCATTGTGGTGCTGTTAAGTTGGGGTTCGAGTTGGATCCATATTGTGAAGGTGCACTTGTTGATATGTATGCCAAGTGTAGTTGCATGAGTGATGCTAGAAAGGTTTTTGGTGGGGCTGGGAAGATAGATGTCGTTGCTTGGACTGCTATGATTACTGGTTATGTTCAAGATGGTTTGCCTGAGGAAGGGATCGGATTATTTGAGGAGATGAAGAATGTTGGCCTTGTTCCAGATCGAGCTGCTTATGTGACTGTCATTAATGCTTGTGTTGGTATAGGAAAGCTAAATTACGCGTGTGAATTGTTCGCCGAGATGCCAAGTCCGAATGTTGTAGCTTGGAATGTGATGATTTCTGGGCATGCCAAGGCAGGTTATGAGGAAGTAGCTATAATCTTTTTTGTGAAAATGATGAAAACTGGTGTAAAACCCACAAGATCTACACTTGGAAGTATCTTAAGTGCAGTTGCTTGTTTAGGAATTTTAGACAATGGTTTGCTGATTCATGCTCATGCGGTTAAGCAGGGTTTGGATTCAAATTTTTATGTGGGGAGTTCTTTGATTAATATGTATGCCAAGTGCGGGAAAATGGATGATTCGAAGAAAGTATTCGATGCTGTAGATGTTAAGAACATTGTCTTGTGGAATTCAATGCTCGGAGGCTATGCACAGAACGGGTTTGCGTTTGAGGTCATAGAATTGTTCTCCAATATGAAAGGATGTGGTGTTCAGCCAGACGAGTTTACCTACACTAGCATTTTGAGCGCGTGCGCTTGCTTGGAGTATCTGGAATTGGGTCGCCAGTTGCACTCTGTTATTATCAAGAACAAATTTACATCGAATTTGTTTGTTGGGAATGCATTGACGGATATGTACACTAAGTCAGGGTCTATGACGGATGCAAGGAAGCAATTTGAACGCATAAGGAATAGAGATAAGGTCTCTTGGAATGCAATCATCGTTGGATATGTTCAGGAGGGGGACGAGGTTGAAGCTTTCAACTTGTTCCAAAAAATGACTTTACACGGGTTGATGCCTGATGAAGTGTCCTTAGCAAGTATACTAAGTGCTTGTGCAAATGTGCAAGCACTTAAGCAGGGGCAACAAGTCCATTGTCTCTCTGTTAAATCTGGTTTGGAAACAAGTCTCTATGCAGGAAGCTCCCTTATTGACATATATGCCAAGTGCGGGGCCATTGAAGCCGCTCATAAAGTCTTCTCTTTGATGCCTCAGCGGAGTGTAGTCTCCATGAATGTGCTTATTGCTGGTTACTGCCAAGTCATTTTAAAGAAAGCTATAAATCTGTTGCGAGATATGCAGGTTGCGGGATTGAGCCCTACTGATATAACATATGCAAGCCTTTTAGATGTTTGCAATGGATCTGCAACAAGGCTAATTCTAGGGAGGCAAATCCACTGTCTAATACTAAAGAGAGCCATTCTATCTGGTGATTATGACTTCTTGAGAGTTTCTCTTTTGGGCATGTACATGAACTCCCGATGCAAAGAGGATGCCGAAATGCTTTTCTCCGAGTTCCCAAAGCGAAAAAGCACTATACTTTGGACTGCTATGATTTCAGGGCTCACTCAAAATGATTTCAGTGAGGAGGCTCTGGAGCTATATCAAGAATTGCGTAGAGAGAATGCTGTACCTGATCAGGCTACTTTTGCTAGCATCCTTCGAGCATGTGCTGTCACGTCCTCTTTGCTAGATGGTAGAGAGATCCATTCCCTCATTATCCATACCGGTTTCGATCTAGACGAGTTGATTTGCAGTGCCCTTGTGGACATGTATGCTAAATGTGGTGATGTCTTGAGTTCTGCCCAAATATTTCGAGAAATGAAGACTAAAAAAGATGTCATTTCTTGGAACTCCATGATAGTGGGTCTTGCTAAAAATGGGTACGCTGAAGATGCACTACAGATCTTTGACGAGATGAGGCAAACACATATCATGCCCGATGATGTAACATTCCTCGGCGTTCTCACTGCGTGTAGTCATGCAGGAAAGGTTGCCGAAGGCAGACATATCTTTAACACTATGATCAATGATTATGGTGTTCGGCCTCGGGTTGATCACATTGGCTGCGTGGTCGATCTTCTTGGCAGATGTGGTTTCCTTAAAGAGGCAGAGGAACTTATCTACAAGCTAAGTTTCGATTCGGATGCTATGATTTGGACCACATTACTCGGTGCTTGCAGATTACATGGAGATGACTCGAGAGGGCGGCGGGCAGCTGAGAAACTCATTAATTTGGATCCCCAAAACTCTTCACCTTATGTGCTGCTTTCCAACATATACGCTGCATCAGGAAACTGGAATGAGGTCAACTCTTTGAGAATGGCAATGAAGGAAAAAGGGCTTGCAAAGTTGCCTGGATGTAGTTGGATTGTGGTTGGACAAAAGACACATATTTATGTTGCAGGGGATAAGTCTCATCCCAATGCTGGTGAAATTCATGGAGTTTTGCAATATTTGACAGGGCTAATGAAAGAAGATGCATATGTTTTGGACATAGTTTTTTTGTTATTTGATGACCATTGAAGAGTAGTTAAGACTATGTGCTTTAAATATATATGTAGAATTAGAAGGGCGACTTTTTTTCCTTGTGAGAATTTTGGGATTGTGGCAAATATAGGTGAGAAGGCTTGATTTTCATCAATGGGGGTGGTGAATTTGGCAGCTAGATAGTTATAATTTTTTATTTTATAGAATATTTTCTTGAAAGAAGAAGCTACTACTACAGATTCATTTCCATTTATTTATAGTATACAATATTGAGCTCATTTGATTATTATTATTATTAATTTTATATTCTCTATTCTAAACGGTCAAGGCTTACCATCAGCTACTGCTTCTGTAAATAATGGGTTCACTAGGTGGGAGGTTGTGCATGGACGATAAGGACACGGTGAAAGTAATCGAGGAAGATTTAGGAAAGTATATTAAAATCATTTTGGAGGTTAGACGTTGATTCGAAGGTTGTTTCATCAGTACTAAGAACTGATACAAAATCTAGGTGCAAAATGCATTCTACTTTGTGGAATTTTTCTTTTCCTTCATTTCATGGCCATGTTAATTTTGGTACGGGTTATCTGCACTAGAACAGCATGATTAAAACGCCTGTTCATGACAACCTTGTCAACCATTCAATACTCGTACCTTCCTGTTGGGTTTCTTAATTTGTGTTACTTTATAATGCTATTGAGGAAAACTAGAAATATCTGATTTTTGATGTTTGGGTTTTGCTTCAAGTCCTGAAGCGTTATAGTAGCAACAGACCTATATGTTTCTCATTTCATTTCTTTTGAAGCTTCCAGGTGTGAGTGCCTGTTGTTATTCTTTGATATTTGGAGCGTATGGAGTTAGAAGATTTGGAAGGCGCGTTGCCGTCATTGCTAAAATGATAAGCTATCAACCTCTTGCAGTTCAAGTTGTGAGTAAAGGCCTGTTGGATCCTAATCAGTGGAGAAGGTTGCTTGATTATTCAAGCCCGAAAGAAGTCTTGCCAGATGCTCTAATGATTGTCTCAGATTTTGCTCGGATGGACAAGGTTAGCGTTTTATTTCTATCATTATTCTTTTTCACTTCCATAATTGTTCTTGTGTAGAGGATCATTTCTACTTTCGGAGTGCTAGGAAATTAAAAAAATTGCCAAACTGTAAAATTGGGCTTTTATGGTGTACAGGGACTCTATGAATTCATCAATAGGGCTTCAATTTTGGAGCACCTGAAAGAATTTCTTGTTCATGAAGATCCCACATATGTGCAAAAAGCCTATAATGCTCTAGACAATATGTGTCAGCATAGCTCCTACAGTCCTACTCTTATAATACACTGGGAAGTAATGAAAAGTTGACTATTTTCATTGGACTAAACCATTTTAACGCTTAGAAGTTTTGTGAAGATATAAAACTCACTCTGTTAAATGCATTTACGCAAGATATCAAATCAAATCATTGCGATTATGCTTGAATTTCCTACAGTCCATATTCGAAATAAGGATGCTGGCTTAATTGCGATTATGCTTGAATTTCACGTTACATGCAAGATATCAAATCATTGGCCTTCTGAACGACCTTTGCTATGATCCAGATAAACACACGCGAAAATTTGCATGCTTCGCTATACTTAAGTTGCTATGGAAGATGAAAACATTTCAATTTCTTGCTCTTAAATTACATGTTGCTGTAGGAATTTATTGACATATTTTATGCACCGAAACCCAAGGCAAACCAAAGACGAGCCTTCTAATACGTGGCTTCTTTGTGCAGATTGGAAATGCTGCTTTGCACGGAGAGCTTAGAAGATCTATACCACAGGTTGGGAATTTGTCGCTTTCAGCTGAAGAAGACAAGACTAAGTTGAAATGCTGCGGGTGCATTAGGCAATCTAATTCGCAACTCCAACGAGCTTTGAGAAGACATTGTATCCGAAGGAGCCATGCGGATTTGTAGACATGTCGTCTTGCCCTTTCACATATTAAATCACGGAATTGCTCAATTATGCTCTCGGATTGTTAATTTCTCAAACTCCTTCAACTTTGTTCCCCACTACATAGATAAGTTGTAAATGATCTGCAAGTCTTTTTAACTCTGAGGAGTCATAATTTTCAGGCTTTACTGAAGCTGGTGGCTGACTGTTCTGCAGTAGCTCTGAATGCAAGTAAGAGTGATGCCTTAAACGAGTCACCTCTTAAGATAGCTCTGTTTTCATTGGCAAAGATGTGTCGCACACACCATGTAGACAGTTCCTTCGTTCCTCGGAGTTGTTCCAAGTCATTCGCCGACTTCAGCAGACAGCAGTCCAGAAAAAGAAATGGTTAGAGCATCAAGAATTGGTTGTCACCAAAATTGCCTCCATCATTGTCACCAAAATTGCTAATGCTTAGAGCATCAAGAATTGGTTGTCAGTTGTGTCAATTAACGTTTTGGGTGAACGTTGTCCATAGAAGTTCAGCAAGATTAAGAGTCACGTTGTTGGTGAATGCTGTCACTTTTATGTTTGATTGAATATTGGATTTTTTTAATAGCAATATGTAAAATCCAGTCTCTAATTTCCAAGCACAGGTCAATAGAAGTTGTTGCTGTTGTGCAACATATAATTCTGATTGTGTTATTTTTTTTCTTTTTTTTTTCCTTTTTCTTTTTTAAACTTGTGGTGCGGGATTTAAATTTTACAAATTAATAAGATGTTGTTAGGTGCTAGGTTATAATTCTTTTTGAAGGTAACCTTTTATTTAGACAATTTACACTAGTATTATTTTGAAAATGATTCGGAGATGGCATTGGTGATTTGTATTTTGTAATCCGTTCGCGTTCTTCTTTTCTTTTTTTGTTTTTCAATTTAAATTTAAATTTACAATCCTCCCAAGTTTCGGCATAAAATGCACGTTGTGCTGTTGTGCGTATGCCTCCACTTCTTCTTTGGTGCTTAACTCTGGACCATCCATATTGCTCGTAGTAGCTTGCTGTTGAAATGCGTTTTTGCTGAGCCTCAAACTCTTTGCTCAACAGCTCTAACACAACTAAAGATTCTCTTTCAAACCAGGTTCGATTCATCATCTCACAGACCACAATTAGAAGCTCCTTCGTAACCACTTTATCACCTCAGCAAAGTTTGGGTTTGCACATAACCAGTGATACAGAACCCGCAGCCACTTGGGGAAGAAAAAACTCTCAAACATCTCCACCACAAGCCCAAGTTTTGACCCAACTAAATTGATCGAGTTTCTGATTTGCTGGATTCACCTCAAACTCTCGCAAAACAAGCTGCAATTTGGGAAGTATGAATCGTCGCATCAGTTGTTCCCAACTGACCGAGTGGAACACAGCCTTGCAAGGCGAGAGTATTGTAAATGCAGAGCCGTTACTTGGATGCCAATCATCAAGAATTTTATAAGGTGTTGGAGAATTTCATCAAGAGTATTGTAGTACGTTTGGTAAGCTTAGCACATGGTTTTTAAATTTGGGTTCTCATAGATAAGGTTTTGATAAGGTATTGGAGAAATGCTAACATCATTCTTTTTGTCATTTAAATAAAAATAAAGTAACAACGATCACAATACAAGGCTAATGACTCAGTGGGGGAACGGACGTACACCTGAGGCCCGAAAACGAAAGAATACCTCGGCACACTTAAATCAGCACACCTAGGGCAATCAAGATAAGCTTTTGAGCGATTGATGGACAAAAAACATTGTAGCACTAAGCAACACCAAATAACGCTAAGACACCAGTCTAACGAACAAAAAAGAAAAAAAAAAAAAAAACCAAGACAAAGCGGTGAAAATCCCAATTATTATAGTAAAGAAAACACACTACAAAAAAAAAAAAAAACACAATAAACATAAAAGCCCCCATGAAACGCCATCAAACAACTCTAGTGAGGATGCAATCGGCGAGAGCACTATCTAGAAAAGCAGAAGACTTTAAAGGAGATGCAATGAGATTGAGAAAACTGCGTCAAACTGCAAGTGAAACTTACCCTCCACAACCGCCGGGGGCAATCGAAAACACCACCTCCTCCGAGGTGTTTGGACTTGATCTAATACTCATGTTTAGCTTGGGTTTTAAAGAGTTAATTATATGTATAATAATGTCAAAATTTATGATGAACTATGAATTGTTTTCGAAGTTATCCAATTGTTTTCTTGTAGAATATGAGATTTCAAGACAGGACAGGTAACATAAGATAATGTTATATAAGAGGACTCTAAATGTGTAAAGTATTTTAAAAGTGAAAATTATTTATGGTTTACTTACTGAGCTTGCGCTCATATAATTCCTGTGATGCCAGTAAACTCTTAGATAAAAGTTACAGTTGACTGAACAAGAATAATATGAGGTCTCATAAAAAGTTTAAAGATCCTAATTAAAATTGAAATTTGTAATCTTAAAAATTTTGTTCGAGAATTGCTTTTGTAATAGACATTATTCTTCTATTAAGTAATATTATTTTATTTCAGTTAACATTTCTCTAGAGCCTAACAATTTTCAAGCTGCGGCGCCTTACATATATATAAGGTGCAGCTGATTCAGTCATTGGTGTTATTTGGTACCGATGCTTCCAGAAACTGGTTAGCAGTGGTCTAATCACAGCTTATTAAAACGGGAAAGAAATAATAGAATGATAATATTGTTCTTGCAATAATATAAGGATTAAAAAAAGAGAGAATTCTACTTTTAAGGTGTGAAAAAAAAAAAAGAGACTCGATAATGTTCCAAAGCATTATTTTGATAAAAACACAGCCCTTAACAACAAAAAAGTAAACAAGCTAGTTTAGGACGCTACTTTATTCTTATTCTGATTTCAGGGAACAGAATGGCAAGAACCAGCTCCAGACTTTCAGTACGTAGGTCTTCATCAAAATAAACCAAAGTCCAGACTGTCGCATTTTTTGATTGCAACTTAGACGGATAGAGGGTCGACGATGAGAGAAGCTATCAAGTCTTTGAGCAAAATCGAGTCTGTAAAACCATCTCCATCTCTGTACATCTCATGATTGACACGCACAAGATCAAGAACACGCATTAGCAGGGGCATCGGGATGTCGGTCGGATGGAAAAACTCTTTGTTAACGTCCTTCCATGCATCGGTAACTTGTTGACAAAGTTCAGAAATAGCTTCTTCTTCTGTTGTCTCATATTGTTTCATGTAACACTCCACAGCTGATGCAACTCTATGCCCGGATTTCCTTTTCTCGGACTGCATGCGTCAACACGAAACATGCATGCAGGGTACGTGTAAAAATCATGAAGGCCAGCTTTTTTTTTTTTTTTTGTTTTTCCATAACGAACCTCAAAATTGGCTTTATATCTATAACAAAGATGATCAAATCTCTATTTTATAATAACTAAAAATTTTAGGGAAATCTATATAATGTGCATAATGTTATAATTTTTTAACGATAATATAAAGAGAGCATTTTGCATTTCATGTGATTATTTCTGTAAAATTTCAAATAGGGCCATATTATATTATGATTACCTTTGTTAAATTATAAAAATTCATTGTGAATTTTGTGGTCAGGGACTGAAATTGCGGAAATAAACGTAAAGTTAAGGAGTAATTTTATCCAAATAAAACTTTTAGGGACAAAATTGATATAATACTTGTAAGAATTATTAATCTTTTCGTGCCATATACTTTTAGATTTTTTTGTACCATGTATTTTTAGTTTACATAAAAAGTTTACTTTTAGTTTTCGATCTCATCATACCTTGTGGTAGGCAATGTCATTCATAACTCTGCCAATTACTGACATAGCCCTTACAATCTTCGGCTCAGGATCACCAACTATCCAATTCATGCAGTCTAATGTGACTATGTCTCCCATTCCAATGAAAGTCATTGCTATCAGCATAAATGACCCAGCATTTTGAAGTCCAATGAGCATATATTCTTCCATTGTTGTCGGTGTAACCATTTCGCTTCTTCCAAGTAAGCTCTAACTTGCTTTTGCAGCTGAAAAAGGCAAGCAGATTAGTTAATGAGCTAACCTTTTTTTTCAATTTTTTGTCATTTCTATTTCTATTTTTTTGACCATGATACAATTCAAAATAGAAGATTTTAGAGTTTGATAACCTTAAAATGCAGGTATAATATTTTAGGATTTGAGGACAGATTATAAGAAAAGTCGAGGTAGAAGAATTGATCTTTATAAGAGAAATAGAGTGGCCCAATACTCATATACAATGTGTGACTCGGATATTTTACCAGTGGAATTTGACTTTATAAGGGAACTAGGCTTCTATGATAAAATGCCAACCTGTTAAGTAGGGTGGCTTAATACTCTTATATATTGTAGTTATTTTTATATTTAAACGATGTGGAGCTCGAGTATTTTGTCTTTAATAAAAATGTACAAAAAAAATATATGGCGCCAAGTGACGGAGCCAGAATTTATTGGTGGGGGGCAAATTTTTTTTTTTTTTTTTAAATCAAGATTATAATAGTGTTTATGGACTTAATAAATTGAATATTTTATTTTTTAAAATCTAAATAGTTGGCCCAATGAAATGTATAGAACTAGTAACTTAAAGGAGGTCAATTCTAATTTATATACATGCCTACTATATTAAATTTTTTTTATGATACTACATTAAAATTAAAACCACTATATTAAAAAAAAAAAAAAAAGCTAGGGTGGGTCAAGTCTCCTTCATTGATGCCGCTCTTTACGGGAGGAATCTAATCCTTCGCTTGTAGGCTTGTCATTGATAATTAGATGTCAGCTTACCGCTTTCTTTGCATAGCCAATGATCAGGTATTTGGTGTGAGAATATGAAGTGAGTTTAGACCTTTCTATTGCCTCAGTAAAGAGCTCTAGTTCATCAATTGTACCGAAGCTATCATAAATATCATCAATCATGGTGAGGATAGCAACTAATTTGGCCATTTTCATCCTGGCAAGGGAATAACCAGGCTCAAAAAACGCCCCTAGTCCCCAGAAATAGCATTCCACTATTCTGTCTCTTGCAAAAGGTAGCTTCCTTGCAAAATCCATGTCTTTCCACCACCTATATATCAATATTAGTGTAAATCATCCTTGCAAAGTTGTAAAGTAAATCCCAACTCAAAGGGAATATTGAGAAAGTCTTAAGATGAAAACACCAACTCCTAGTAGTTTGAAACTTTGCAGTCACTTCTGTTTGGTCATGCAACTCGAAATCATTTTTTCCTTTTAAAATCAAAACTTGTTGTCTAAAAACTAAACAACATGTTTGTATAGTGTTTTTTGGGCACAATTTTTCAAAAACAAAGTATGAAAGATTACAACTTCAGAAAACATTATTTTGTTGTTTGCAGTTTTCTCTGAACGCACTTTCTAATATATATGAAGTCTTTTTTATACTAGTGTATATATAGTCGTATCTTACATGACTCAAATAATTTTACAGTCATATAATTATAACTCATTCCCTCTCATCACTCTCTCTATCCATTCTCTCTCTCACTCTCTCTCTCTCTTCATAATCACTTCACTTTCTCTCGAATAATTCTTTATCATCACTTTCTTTTTCCTCGTTTTCTAAGATCCAGTTTCGAATCAACACCGAATGTGACATGGATACTTTTGCAAATAGTTTTTAAAAAAATTACACTAACCCCTTAATTTTGAAAACTTAAAACTTTATTCCTCAATTTTTGAAAAGTTAAAATTTGACCCCTCAATTTTTTATTCTTAGAAAACAATACCTAACACTATTTGTCCTTTGAGAATACATGAGAATAATTTTATTCTTATTTCAGAAAATGCAGTTTTTAGAATAGAAAACAGATAACATGGCCAAAGAGACCCTTAATTGTTAAAATTTAATTAGCGTACTACAATTAAAAACTAACCTTGTAATCTCACTTAATTCCTTCTGCTACAATTGTTGCAACAGTTTGAAGTCTAACTTTGCCAGGGTCAGAAGAACCTCATTATGTGAAGATTCCTTATGGTAGAAGGTGAGGAAATGCTTGGCTTGTCGCCTTTGTAAGCTCTTTCGAAGAGGGTGGTTTAAGGCATGATTCAATCGGGTTGAGAGAGAGGAGCTTAAATGCGATGATACAGAAGCAAGACGCGTTGTAGTGAAGATAAGCGCATCATCTAATATATCCTCTCCATGTACTCTGAGGTGTGCAGCTTCATACAAGCTCAACAGTCCTTTAACATCATTTGCAAGTGATTCCTTAAAATTCCCTTTGCTATCCTTGAACTTGCCGAAAACGTCTGCAAATTTATTCAGTTCATTACTTATGTGATCAGAGAAAAATAATTAATCAGCATGAATCCAAACTGATGATGCCATTCAACAAAGTATCCGAATTGTGTGTGCTGGTGTTTATCCTAATAATTAGTACCCGCAGATTCTTTTTAAAAAATGGAAAAAGAAGAAAAAAAAAAAAAAAAGTAGATAAGGACAGTGTATAGATCACAAATTCTAGTCAAACGATTAAGAATACTGACAAGGAATACATTCAATGACTAAGGGAAATTAAGTTCTGCAACATGTGTAGCGTCCAAATTTACTTAAACACCTATTTTCTGGAATGGGAACTTCTATAATGAGACAACTACAATATATTACTTTCGTTTTTTATAGAAACAATATATATTTTCTTTTACAATCGAATTTTCTTTCACTTTGTTTAAGTTTACATGAAAATTAAACACAAAGTTATAAGAATTTTGAGCCACCACATTGAATATAGTTAGGTTGATCCTTCATGATAGAAGTCCAAATCCTAATAAAGCTCAATTTCTATTATGATATAAGAGCTCAACAAGCTCAAATTATTCAAAAGATTGCATCATTTTGCAACACTAGTGATTCTAAAGAGTGCATCATTAGTGATTTTAAAGAGTAAAATAAGAGCTCAAAAAGCTCAATTTCTATTTTGATCCATCTTATACAACACTTGTGATTCCAAAGAGTGCGTCATTAGTGATTCTAAAGAGTAAAATAAGAGCTCAAAAAGCTCAATTTCTATTATGATCCATCTTATACAACACTAGTGATTCTAAAGAGTGCATCATTTTGCAAGAACTTGTAAAGCATGAAATAAACCCGAATCCCTCATTATTCAAATATCAGACTAAAAATAAAATTATAAGGACAATATGGAACTACCTCATGACTTAAGGGTTGACCTTTCAAGATGGGAGGCAAAGTCCTTAAAAATTCGAATTTTATATTTTTGTTTGAAAGTAATGGTTGGAAAAATCCTTTACTTACCACAAGGAACATTATAACCTTGTTGTCTAAGCAATCGAAAGCGAAGAGAAACGATGTAAAGGTCATCACAGCAGTAAGGAGTAGTGCTGTGTAATTGTGGCAGAACTGCTTGAATCTCGTGTTCAAAATGATACGACACACCTAAGCGCTGAATAGCATCAATCAAACATAATGCCTCTGAATGGTTTTGAACAGATCTCCAAATCATCGTCCGTACTTCTTTCTTCAACTTAAGCATTTCAGCAACTGTGTTTCCATCCATTTCCTGCATAAACAATTGATGAAAAATAATTAAACAATTGATCTGAAATCATTACTCGAAATAAATTATAGTACTCGGCAAAAACAAACAGAGTTAGATTACCAATATCAAGTTATTAGAAGCACGTGACAAGAAATAATCACCCCAAATACATGGAGTAAAGGTGGCGTAAGGACGCTTTTCATTATCATATGTAGCTTCCTCAAAACTCATTATTACTTTCCCCTATAAACGGTAATTAATAAGAAATATTGCTCTACTGCATTTGGATACTAGATATATCTATATAAGCAGTACTTGGTGGAGTACAGGTAAGTTGGGTTAATGTATTTATATAGAAGTTGGAGGCTGAAGAATTTGAACTATTTAAGTAAACAATTAAATAATTCATCTAAAATAATTGATATGAAACAAGTATAAATAATTTGATGAGAAACAATTAAATAATTGATCTGAAATCATCTTACTAGAAATAAATTATAGTACTCGGAAAAAACAAACAGATGTTAGATTACCAATGTCGAGTTCTTAGAAGCATGTGACCTGAAATAATCCCCCCAAATACTTGGAGTAAAGCTGGCGGAAGGATGCTTTTCATTATCATGTGTAGCTTCAATTATTATTTTTCCCTATAAATGGTAATTAATAAGATATATTGCTCTACTGCATTTGGATACTAGATATATCTATATAAGTAGTACTTGGTGGAGTATAGGTAAGTTGGGTTAATATATTTACATAGAAGTTGGAGGATGAAGAATTTGAACTATTTAACTAAACAATTAAATAATTGATCTGAAATCAATTATTAATCTGAAATAATTGATATGTAACAAGTATAAATAATTTGATGAGAAACAATTGAATAATTGATTTGAAATCATCTTACTAGAAATAAATTATAGTACTCAGAAAAAACAAACAATGTTAGATTACCAATGTCGAGTTCTTAGAAGCATGTGACCTGAAATAATCACCCCAAATACTTGGAGTAAAGCTGGCGGAAGGATGCTTTTCATTATCATGTGTAGCTTCACCAAAATTCATTATTATAAACGGTAATTAATAAGAAATATTGCTCTACTGTATTTGGATACTAGATATATCTATATAGACAGTACTTGGTGGAGTACTGGTAAGTTTGGTTAACGTATTTATTAAATGTTGGAGGCTGAAGAATTTGAACTATCTAAATCAAATATTAAATAATTTATCTAAAATTAATTATTGATCTGCAACAATTAAAAACAAGTTGATGAGAAACAATTAAATAATTGATTTGAAATCATTTTACTAGAAATAAATTATAGTACTCGACAAAAGTAAACAGATGTTAGATTACCAATATCGAGTTCTTAGAAGCATGTGACATGAAATAATCACCCCAAATACATGGAATAAAGGTGGCGGAAGGACACTTTTCAATATCATATGTAGCTTCAAGAGAACTCATTATTACTTTCCCCTATAAACGGTAATTAATAATAAATATTACTCTACTGCATTTAGACTCTAGATATATCTATATAGGCAATAGTTGATGGAGTACTCGTAAGTTGGGTTAATGTATTTGTATAAAAGTTTGGGGCTGAAGAATTTGAATTATTTAAATATACAGCTTACTAATTGATCTAAAATCAATTATTGATCTGAAATAATTAAAAACTAGTAGATGAGAAACAATTAAATAATTGTTATGAAATCATCTTACTAGAAAAAATTATTGTACTCGAAAAAAAGAAACAGCTATTATATTATCAATATCGAGTTATTAGAAACATGTGACATGAAATAATCACCCCAAATACTTGGAGTAAAGCTGACAGAAGGACTCTTTTCATTATCATGTGTAGCTTTACCAGAACTCATTATTACTATCCCCTATAAGTGGTAATTAATAACAATATTGCTGTACTGTATTTGAATACTAGATACATATATAAGCAGTACTTGGTGTGGTATACTAGTAAGTTGAGGTAATTTATTTATATAGAACTTGGAGGCTGACGAATTTGAACTATTTAAATAAACAACTAAATAATTTATCTAAAATCCATTATTGATTTGAAATAATTGAATTGAAATGTTTTCATTTGCTAGAAGCTCCTTCGTAACCACTTTATCACCTCAGCAAAGTTTGGGTTTGCACATAACCAGTGATACAGAACCCGCAGCCACTTGGGGAGGAAAAAACTCTCAAACATCTTCCCCACAAGCCCAAGTTTTGCCAATCATCAAGAATCTTGTCCTTGCAATGCTTTTTAGAGGAAAAAGAAGGACAGTCATAATCTACAAAGACACTATAAAGGGCTTGATCTTTCATTGTGATGTCTAGCTTCACCGAAACTCATTATTACTTTTCGCTATAAACGGTAATTAATAAGAAATATTGCTCTATTGTATTTAGATACTAGATTTATCTATATAGGTACTTGGTGGAGTACTGATAAGTTGGGTTAACGTATTTATATAAAAGTTTGAGGCTAAAGAATTTGAACTACTTAAATAAACAACTAACTAATTGCTAAAATAGGCCAAAGAGACCCTTAATTGTTAAATTTTTATTAGCGTACTACAATTAAAAACTAACCTTGTAATCTCACTTAATTCCTTCTGGTACAATTGTTGCAACAGTTTGAAGTCTAACTTTGCCAGAGTCAGAAGAACCTCATTATGTGAAGATTCCTTATGGTAGAAGGTCAGGAAATGCTTGGCTTGCCGCCTTTGTAAGCTCTTTCGAAGAGGGTGGTTTAAGGCATGATTCAATCGGGTTGAGAGAGAGGAGCTTAAATGCGATGATACAGAAGCAAGACGCGTTGTAGTGAAGATAAGCGCATCATCTAATATATCCTCTCCATCTACTCTGAGGTGTGCAGCTTCATACAAGCTCAACAGTCCTTTAACATCATTTGCAAGTGATTCCGTAAAATTAAAAATAAAATTATAAGGACAATATAGAACTACCTCATGACTTAAGGGTTGACCTTTTAAGATGGGAGGCAAAGTCCTTAAAAATTTGAATTTTATATTTTTATTTGAAAGTAATGGTTGGAAAATTCCTTTACTTACCACAAGGAACATTATAACCTTGTTGTCTAAGCAATCGAAAGCGAAGAGAAACGATGTAAAGGTCATCACAGCCGTAAGGAGTAGTATTGTGTAATTGTTGCAGAACTGCTTGAATCTCGTGTTCAAAATGATACGACACACCATCATTTGCAAGACGTGTTGTAGTGAAGATAAGCGCATCATCTAATATATCCTCTCCATCTACTCTGAGGTGTGCAGCTTCATACAAGCTCAACAGTCCTTTAACATCATTTGCAAGTGATTCCTTAAAATTCCCTTTGCTATCCTTGAACTTGCCGAAAACGTCTGCAAATTTATTCAGTTCATTACTTATGTGATCAGAGAAAAATAATTAATCAGCATGAATCCAAACTGATGATGCCATTCAACAAAGTATCCGAATTGTGTGTGCTGGTGTTTATCCTAATAATTAGTACCCGAGGATTCTTTTTAAAAAATGGAAAAAGAAGAAACAAAAATCAAACAAAACAAAAAAAATAGTAGATAAGGACAGTGTATAGAGCACAAATTCTAGTCAAACGATTAAGAATATTGACAAGGAATACATTCAATGACTAAGGGAAATTAAGTTCTGCAACATGTGTAGCGTCCAAATTTACTTAAACACCTATTTTCTGGAATGGGAACTTCTATAATGAGACAACTACGATATATTACTTTCGTTTTTTATAGAAACAATATATATTTTCTTTTACAATCGAATTTTCTTTCACTTTGTATAAGTTTACATGAAAATTAAATACAAACTTATAAGAATTTTGAGCCACCACACTGAATATAGATAGGTCGATCCTTCTTGATAGAAGTCCAAATCCTAATAAAGCTCAATTTCTATTATGATATAAGAGCTCAACAAACTCAAATTAGCGGTGCGATCCATCTTATACAACACTAGTGATTCTAAAGAGTGCATCATTTTGTAAGAACGTGTAAAGCGTAAAATAAACCCGAATTCCTCATTATTCAAATATCAGACTAAAAATAAAATTATAGAACTACCTCATGACTTAAGGGTTGACCTTTTAAGATGGGAGGCAAAGTCCCTTAAAAATTCGAAGTTCATATTTTATTTGAAAGTAATGGTTGGAAAATTCCTTTACTTACCACAAGGAACATTATAACCTTGTTGTCTAAGCAATCGAAAGCGAAGAGAAACGATGTAAAGGTCATCACAGCAGTAAGGAGTAGTGCTGTGTAATTGTTGCAGAACTGCTTGAATCTCGTGTTCAAAATGATACGACACACCTAAGCGCTGAATAGCATCAATCAAACATAATGCCTCTGAATGGTTTTGAACAGATCTCCAAATCATCGTCCGTACTTCTTTCTTCAACTTATTCATTTCAGCTACTGTGTTTCCGTCCATTTCCTGCATAAACAACTTGATGAGAAATAATTAAATAATTGATTTGAAATCATCTTACTAAAAATAAATTATAGTACTCGACAAAAACAAACAGCGTTAGATTACCAATATCGAGTTGTTAGAAGCATGTGACATGAAATAATCACCCCAAATAATTGGAGTAAAGCTAGCAGAAGGACGCTTTTCATTATCATGTGCAGCTTCAACAAAACTCATTATTACATTCCCCCATAAAGGGTAATTAGTAAGAAATTTTACTCTAAAGTATTTGGTTACTAGATAAATCTATATAGGCAGTACTTGGTGGAGTATTGGTAAGTTAGGTTAACGTATTTACATAAAAGGTTGAGGCTGAAGAATTTGACGTATGAAATAAACAACTAAATAATTGATGTAAAATTAACCATTGATCTGAAACAACTAAAAACCGGTTGATGAGAAACAATGAAATAATTGATCTATAATCATCTTACTGGAAATAAATTATAGTACCCCACAGAAACAAACAGTTGTTAGATTATCAAAACGAAGTTGTTAGAAGCATGTGACATGAAATTATCAATACTTCGAGTAAAGCTGGCGGAAGGACGCTTTTCAGCATCATGTGTAGCTTCACCGAAACTCATTATTACTTTCTCTTATAAACGGTAATTAATAAGTAATATTGCTCTACTGTATTTGGATACAAGATATATCTATATAGGCAGTACATCATGGAGTACTGGTAAGTTGGATTCACGTATTTATATAGAAGTTGGAGGCTAAAGAATTTGAACTATTTAAATAAACAATTAAATAATTCATCTGAAATCAGTTATTGATCTGAAACAATTAAATACAAGTTGATCATAAACAATTAAATAATTAATCTGAAATCATCTTACTAGAAATAAATTATAGTACTCGATAAAAACAAACAGCTGTTAGATTACCAATATTGAGTTCATAGAAGCTTGTGACATGAAATAATCACCCCAAACACATGGAGTAAAGCTGGCGGAAGGGCGCTTTTCATTATCACGTGTAGCTTCACAAAAATTCATTATTTCTTTCCCATATAAACAGTAATTAATTAGAAATATTGCTCTACTATATTTGGATACTAGATATATCTATATAGGCAGTATTTGGTGGAGTACTGAAAAGTTAGGTTAATGCATTTATATAAAAGTTGGAGACTGAAGAATTTGAATTATTTAAATAAACAATTAAATATTTGATCTAAAATCGATTATTGATCTGAAATAATTGATCTGAAACAATTAAAAACTTGTAATGAGAAACAATTAAATAATTGATCTAAAATCAACTTATTGGAAATAAATTATAGTAGTCAACAAAAACAAACAACTACTAGATTATCAATATCGAGTTGTTAGAAGCATGATACATGAACAATAAAAGTTGTAATGTATTTGGATACTAGATATATCTATGTAGGGAGTACTTGGTGGAGTACTGGTATGCTGGGTTAACGTATTTATATAAAAGTTGGAGGCTGAAGAATTTGAACTCTTTAAATAAACAATAAAATAATTGATCTAAAATCAATTATTGATTTGAAACAATTAAAAACAAGTTGATGAGAAACAATAAAATAATTGATCTCAAATCATCTTACTAGAAATAAATTATAGTACTCGACAAAAACAAACAGATGTTAGATTAGCAATATTGAGTTCTTAGAAGCATGTGACATGAAATAATCACCCCAAATACTTGGAGTAAAGCTGGCGGAAGGACGCTTTTCATTATCATGTGTAGCTTCACCGAAACTCACTATTACTTTCCCCTATAAACGATAATTAATAAGAAATATTGCTCTACTGTATTTGGATACTAGATATATCTATATAGGCAGTACTTGGTGGAGTACTGGTAAGTTGGGTTAACATATTTATATAAAAGTTGGAGGCTGAAGAATTTGAGCTATTTAAATAAACAACTAAATAATTGATCTGAAACAATTATCAACAAGTTGATGAGAAAGAATTGAATTATTGATCTGAAATCATCTTGCTGGAAGTAATTTATATTGCTCGAAAAAAAACAAACAACTGTTAGATTATCAATATTGAGTTCTTAGAAGCTTGTGACATGAAATAATCACCCAAAATACTTAGAGTAAAGCTGGTGGAAGGATGCTTTTCATTATCATGTGTAGCTTCACCAAAATTCATTATTATAAACGGTAATTAATATGAAATATTGCTCTACTGTATTTGGATACTAGATATATCTATATAGGCAGCACATGATGGAGTACTGGTAAATTGGGTTAACGTATTTATAAAAAAGTTGGAGGCTGAAGAATTCGAATTGTTTAAGTAAACAACTAAATAATTGATCTAAAATCAATTATTGATATGAAATAATTAAAAACTAGTTGATGAGAAATAATTAAATAATTGATCTAAAA
The DNA here is from genome assembly GCF_000414095.1 of Morus notabilis. Classification (NCBI taxonomy): domain Eukaryota; kingdom Viridiplantae; phylum Streptophyta; class Magnoliopsida; order Rosales; family Moraceae; genus Morus; species Morus notabilis. The sequence continues at coordinate 299,550 of NW_010362183.1, read as the reverse complement.
TCAATTATTGATATGAAATAATTAAAAATTAGTTGATGAGAACTAATTAAATAATTGATCTAAAATCATCTTATGGGAAATAAATTATAGTACTCGACAGAAACAAAGAGCTACGAGATATAATAGCATCTAAAATTATGTATTGAAAATTATTCTCTGTTTTAATGTTTTGTTCTTCTTCTTCTTATAAAATCTTTTCCTTTCTTGTTTGAGAATAAATCTACTGTAAAATTTCTTTTTTATTTTTTGGATTAAAAAAATTGTATATTGCATTGGATACCAGATGTATCAATAGTGTGTTGCAACAGAAGTTAGATTATCTCCAATGCAAATGTTAATGCCAATTGTTAAAATTAAAAAGTATGATATAATATGTTATTTTCATTTTTACTCTAATGCATAATGTTATTTGAGTAACAAAATCTATTTTTTCTTATAATTATTAAGCTTTGGAAGTTGTAAAAGTAAACTTTTATTTTTAAAATAATTAGAAAATACAAAAGCTGCGTTGATTACATTGAAAAAATAAACATTTCAACAAATATTAATCAAATATCAAATTTCTTATATATGTCTATGTGCTAAAAGTTGGGAGGGTAATTTGCTAAACCACAGCAAGTTAAGGGACAAATATGTTAAAAACTTGATTTTTTTTTTAAAATATTGGGATCAGATATTTAATCACATGTGATAGGTTTTATTTTATTGTGGTAGTCGTCCATGCTTTTTGAATGAAAAACTTACTTGAGCAAAATTTTTTAAAAAAAAAAGTTACATGAGAAAAAAAAAAAAAAAAAAAAAAAAAAAAAAATGGCCGCAGTGAGAGTATATAACTAATAATTATTTATTTAACCACAGAATGCACACAAAGTCCAGAAGTGTTGAACCGTTCATCTGTGGAACATGACATGAACATATAGTTTTAAAATTGAAATACATTATTTTATGTTGAAAAGTAATCAAATAGTAAGATCATATACTACTCTATGTGGAACATATACTTAATTACCAATATCATATATATATATATAACATGAACATGTCTCTTGTTACACCTATACAAAATAACTAAATTATCTAATACTTGTTATACAAAATATACTAGGATGATTGTTAACCTTAATTTAGGAAATATTCCTAGAAAACTAAAACACAAATAAAATAAAAGCACAAAATATAAGTTTTAAAGTTTTTATATGATTTTCTACCAAACACAACTTTTGGTAGGAAAAAATACCTTTTTGCCACCAAAATATGCATTTGGTAGCAGAATCATGTTTTCTGCTGCCAAAATTTGGTGCCAAAAAATTAAGTTTTTTGTTACCAAACATTATTTTGGTAGCCAAAAGCATATTTTTTGCTACCAAATTTTAATTTGGTAGCAGAAAGACATATATTAAAAAAAATACTGTTTGATGATAAAAATTATTTTAGAATCATTGTTCTAGTAACATTATAACAAAAAATACAGTTTTGAAATTGAAATACATATTCTATGTTAAAAAGTAATCAAATAGTAAGATCATATACTACTCTATGTAGAACATATACTTAATTAACAAGATCATATATATATACACATGAACATGTCTCTTATTACACCTACACAAAATAACTAAATTATCAAATAATTGTTATACAAAATATACTAGAATGATTGTTAAAACTTAATATAGGACATATTTATAGAAAATTAAAAAAAGAAAAGCAATACAAGCACACAATATAAATATTAATGTTTTTATATGATTTGCTACCAAACACAACTTTTGGTAGCAAAAAACGCCTTTTTGTCACCAAAATAAGAATTCGGTAGTAAATACTTGTTTTCTACTACCAAAATTTGGTAGCAAAAAATTATATTTTTTGGTAGCAGAAACTTGATTTTTCGCTACCAAATTTTGGTAGCAGATAGTTACATTTTGCTTCCAACACTTGGTAGCAAATGTTATATGTTTTGCTCCCAAAAATAATTCGGTAGCAAATACCTCGGGCGGGAAAAAGTTTTGCTACCAAATTTTTGGTGGCAAAATCTTATGTTTTTGTTACCAAACCTTATTTTGGTAGCAAAAAGATATTGGCGGGAACTAAGTTTCATTTTCTGCCATGTTATTTGTTACCAAATTATAATTGGTAGCGGATTGTGTTGTTTTTGCTACCAAATTTGGTAACTAAAGCCTTGATACTTTTAGTTACCAAAGTTTGGTAGCAAAAAGTGTGTTTTCTGCTACCAAAAATTTTTTGGTATCAAAAAGTTTGGTCTCTTAAAGTGATTATTCTTGTAGTGCGTTCATCTGTGTTCTTAGAGACCGTACGTCATTATCATTTCTCTTTTCTGAGCGTATTCCAAAATCAACAGAGGATGAAAATATCAGAATTTAGAAAAATTTGCTCACTAACGTAGAAAATATAGAAGATAAGAATCAATATCAGTAGAAAGTGAATTAGACCTAATACTAGAGTAGCTCTTCTCAGCCAGAGACTTCTAATTATATAAGATAAGAATCATATAAAAGGCTGAGAAAAGAGCAAGCCCTCCAAAATATGAAATCTATTAGTAAGCAAATTTGCAAAACCACGACATCAAATTAAAAGGCTGACGAAAAGAGCGAGCCCTCCAAATATCGACGATGAACGACTTCAGGAATCTCAAAGTGGAACAAAAATGAAAGCAAAACCATATATCAAAACGAATATACGGATACGATTAGATGGGTTAAAACGAACGATTAAGATTAAATTAATATTGTGACTACTTTTCATGCCCTGGAAACATGAGCATTTGTCGACTTTTGTTGACTTGAGAATTAACGAGGATTTAACTTCAAGATTTTCTTTAACTCTTGAGTCTAATTGACTTAGTATCTTGTTGTTTATTTGATTATTTTTCGATTTAAACAGAAACTTTAAGATCTCGCAAAATTTTAATCTAACCATGATCAATTAAACAAGTTATTATAATTTAGAAATTATTTTAGCTAGTTATCATAAATGATATATCTGAATTCGGAAGTTCAAATCCTTGTGGCCGGAGTAAGCGACACCTATGTACTCCTTGTGGTCTTGATCAGTTTAAATTCTCAATTTGTGAAATTATCCATTTCAACAGCGATTTCCTCAACGTTTTTGTGAAAGGACTTTCTAAACTTAGAGCTTGTAGTATAAAAAAATTTTAAATTAAAGAAATAAATATAATGGTTTCGACATTTTGTCTTTTACATTTTCTTTGAAATAATAAATATTTCCCGGTTCTTTTTTCTGAGAATTCTTTAATAATTTATTCACTCTCAAAAGATATTTTGGAACTCTAAAGTCTATTATTGGAGGTCATACGGATGGAATTTTCTTACTTGATTTGGACAAGTAATGTAGAAAAATCAAATCAAACCAAATATAAGAACATGTGATGAAAATAACACTCAAGAATTAAAAATCTAGATTTTTCTTCTTTGCATCTTATATTACAGACTACTTTTATAAACCATGACGTTTCCGAATGGTTTCTTAGTACGTGTTGATTATTATCACTTTTCAATTCAAGCCCGTGTGACCATATATATAGGCGCATCACAATTATGAAATTGTTTGTCTGGATCATATAAGCCATTTCTCCACCGAAAAAAAGTGAAAATAAATAAATGAAAAAAAGGATTTCTGGTTCTTTATATTATATCTTGCCTTTCACTTTTCTTTAGCTTCTTTAGTTTTCCATTTTGTTTTCAAGGTTAAAAAACCTTTTGAATGCTAATTCTTCTTCTTCTTCTTTTTTTTTTTTTTTTCGCTTTCTTTTTGTTAGTAAAATATGAAGCTTAAATTGCACGGCACAGGCTAAGCTTGCAATTAGTGATAGCGATTAAACATATTGAAACATTGACTACTTGGTTAGTATAATGTTAATTTAGCTACGACCAGCTAACAAAGTAACAAGTCCTACTGGGACCGTAATGATAATGACCATTACTTATATTTTACTAAGGAACATAGAACGTACGCCAAAGTCTTAGAACGTGTACTTCAACGGATTTTTTGTGCTTTTAAAACCTATATTTGTCATTTATCGTGAGTGAAATTCCTAGTAGCACTACGTCGTTGATAGCTATTGACTATTGACTGAAAGAGGCGGAGCTAGCTGAGACCTGAGGCCGAAGAAGTGCGTGAAGAATTATTAGATGTAATTTTAGGTCTCATTTTTTTCACCAATTTGAGTTTTTAATTCTAGTTTTACAATAGTTAAAAGCTCTCACAAAAAGTCACATCTAACTTTTTTCTGTTATAATTAAAAGTTGTCACATAAAATCACGTCTCAACTTGAATTAAAATTCGAATCAGTGAACAGAACGAGGCATTAGAGTTGCATGCATGGTTCTTAAACAACGAGTATTACTTTTAGTCATGTTCTCTTATTCTTTTGTGTTGGAATCAGTCTTTGATTTTTAATATCAAGCTTGAATTGCACGGCAAGTTTTGCTTGGTGTGACAACTATATATAATGACCATTGACTTCTTGAGTATTTTGTCTTTACAATAGTGACCTAATAACTAACGGTCGCCATAGATCCTAATAATGTACCACGATATGATAGCACTACGACGTTGAACCGAAAGGGGCGGTGCTAGCTGGGACCCGAGGCTGAGGAAGTGCATGAAGAATTATTAGATGTAATTTTAAAGTTGCACGCATAGTTCTCAAACAATAATTATTACTTTCTTAGTCGTGTTTTCTTGTTCTTTTGTGTTAAAATCAGTCTTTGGTTTTCAATATCAAGCTTGAATTGCAAGGTAATTTGGGCTTGGTGTGATAGCTATATATAATGATCATTGACTTCTTGACTATTGTGTCTTTATAATAGTGACCTAACAAGTAACAGTCGCCATAGATCCCAATAATGTATCACATATGATAACAGCTTCTCTACGCTATTATTAAAAAATGACAGTCATTTCTATTTTAATGTTTAGGGAATAATTCTCTCATTGTTTACAAAATATCACTGATGAAAATAACGGTCATAAAAATTTAACTAATTTGAAGTTGTTGTAAATAGTAGATGTCTACCTTAGTCAAAATTAATGTTCCAATAATTAAAGTTACTACTACAGTCAGTCAAAGTTACTGTTACAGTCAGTCAAAGATATTGTGCCAAGCAACCAGAAGTTATTGTGCGAGTCAGTTAAAATTATTGTGCCAAACAGCCAAAATAGTAACCGTAAGTTATCAGTTACTGTGCAAATAGTAATAATGAATAATGCCAAAAAATGAGGTCCATTATCTAACACCATTCATCAGAGTGGTAGTGAAATGAGAATTTCTTTATATGACTAAATATTGGAGGCTTACCAATTCTAGGAATTCAATATGAAGAGTTAATGTAATGATTTAAGGGCTAAATCTTGAACTTAATTAAGATTTAGAGAATGAATTTTCTTGTACTCACATTTTGTGAGCAAATCGATTTATTTTTTATTTTGATATTTTGAAAAATGAAATTTAGTGATTTCACTTCTTCTCACTAAATTGCCCTAAGCTTTATTAAATAGTAATGGTGCATTTTGTTTTAATGTGTTTACTAAGACAAGTTTGATGCCGCAAGGATATAATTTTCTTATTTCAAAGTACAAGGGCCACATCCAACCGAATTCATCATTCCTCCACACATCTGATCAGATGGGTCTCTTTCACAATTAATCCATGTGATCCATGATCCAACCAACTTGTTGAAGAAATATCAGTCACACGTTGACTCGTCCTTTTTTTTTTTATCAATTGCAATATAGCAAGTCAATTGTCATATTAATTGGTGGGACACAATGCCTTGATGAATGACACGTAGCCAAAACAATTAAAGAATGTCAATGTGGTTGGAATATCGGCAACTACCAGATACCAAACGTGGCCCTTGCTTTAATTTTCTTTGTTAAAAGGCTACAAAAGCCATGTGCCTCGCGAGGCTCGGGAGGAACGTCTCATGATTCAAGCCTCATCCTATCCCTCCACTAAATTATTCATTTCACAATTAAAATTTCATTATTATAGTATTTTATTATAAAAATTTAAATTTTTATTATAATATTTTTTTACTCATATACACAATTTAAATTATGAAATAAATATATTCTTATTATATTATAGCACTTATCTATCGTCTAAAAGAAAATCCTTTTCTCCCTCATTTTTTGGCAGAATATCTCAAGCGTTAGTCAAAACGTGTAAGACGACGACATTAAATTAAAAGGCTGACAAAAAGAGTGAGCGCTCCAAATATCGACGATGAACGACTTAAGGAATCTCAAAGTGGAACAAAAATGAAAGCAAAACCATATATCAAAACAAATATACGGATACGATTAGATGGTTTAAAAGGAAGGATTAAGATTAAATGAATATTGTGACTACTTTTTGTGCCCTGGAAACATGAGCATTTGTAGGTTTTTGTTGACATGGAGGTCAGACGGATGGAATTTTCTTACTTGATTTGGACAAGTAATGTAGAAAAATCAAATCAAACCAAGAATAAGAACATGTGAAGAAAATAACACTCAATAGATTAAAAAACTAGATTTTTCTTCTTTGCGTCTTATATTACAGACTACTTTTATAAACCATGACGTTTCCGAATGGTTTCTTAGTACATGTGGATTATTATCACTTTTCAATTCAAGCCCGTGTGACCATATATGGACCACCTTGGTTCATGAATACAATTATGAGCGCATCACAATTATGAAATTGTTTGTCTGGATCCTGGATCGTATAAGCCATTTCTCCACCGAAAAGAAGTGAAAATAAATAAATGAGAAAAAGGATTTCTGGTTCTTTATATTATATCTTACCTTTCACTTTCTTTTTGTTAGTAAAATATGAAGCTTAAATTGCACGGCACAGGCTAAGCTCGCAATTAGTGATAGCGATTAAACATATTGACACATTGACTACTTGGTTAGTATAATGTTCGTTTAGCTACGACCAGCTAACAAAGTAACAAGTCCTACTGGGACCGTAACGATTATGACCAATACTAATATTAAATAACCTGTGATCGGTTATATTTTATTGTGGTAGTCGTCCATGCTTTTTGAATCAAAGGGGCGGAGCTAGCTAGGACCCGAGGCCGAGGAAGTGCATGAAGAATTATTAGATGTAATTTTATAGTTGCATGCATGGCTCTTAAACAATGATTATTACTTTCTTAGTCGTATTTTCTTGTTCTTTTGTGTTGGAATTAGTCTTTAGTTTTTAATATCTATCTTGAATTGCACAACAAGTTGGGCTTGGTGTAATAGCTATATATAATGATCATTGACTTCTTGACTATTACGTCTTTATAATAGTGACCTAACAAGTAACAGTCGCCATAGATCCCAATAATTTACCACCATATGATAATCGTTTCTCTACACTGTTATAAAAAAATGAAGGCTTGTGTACGAAAATTATGTTAAAATAAAATTTTTATGCCTGCCTAGAAGCCACTTTTAGTGGCTGCGTTATAACGCTATGGTTAACCGGACGGGTACGTCGGTGCCTGTCCTGTTAACCAGATGTGCCCAACGGCTAGTTAAAACTAGCCATTAGATACGAGCCCAAACGACTCTATATCGTACTTTTTGACATATAAGAGGTCTTTTATGGTTCAAAATAATTTTTGAACATTTCTAAAAGTGCCAAAGAGTATCCAGACATTCTTGAACTCAAATTGCACTAATTCTTTCAATTTTTAAGCTTTCAATACACACTTTGAGCCAAACTTATAATTATTCTTGGTTTAGTGTGAAAAACATTTCCTAGCATCCTACATGTAATCAAACAAAGTTGAGGGAGATCTTCTTGAGTGATCTAGTTTTAGAATTTCATTATTCCACCAAAGTCTTACGTTGCCAATCCCTTGTAATTTGGTGTGTACAAGATAGCCAACATGCTAAGTGAAAGTTTGGCAATTGTAAGTGGTTCTGGTGAGCCTTGGATTGAAGAAGTCACCGTCTTTGTATTGGAGTGATCGATCAAGTTGAAAAGACGGTCGAATATAGTGGAAGAGGTCAAACGGTGGTTTGTTTGGCGATAATGGATGTAGGCATATTACTGAACCACTATAAATTGCGTTGATTTTCTCTCTCTTAATCTCTTTAAATTTCCTCAATTTACTTTTCACTTGGTCTTTATCCTTATTGATTTGCGTCTTGGTATTAGATTTATTTAGTTTCTTGTATTCTTTGAAGTGCTTGAGATTTCACATACTAAGTGTTTCATAAAAAATACATGGGTGAGTTTATCCTTACAATTTGTTCTAATTTTCTAACAATTATGATTATTTTTGAAAATTTGTTTAAACCCCAATTCACCCCCCTCCTCCTCCTCCTCCTCCTCTTGGATAGTCAATCTTGGGATAACAGTTTTGTTCAATTCGTCGCTACGAACATATAGAAAGAAAAAATATCTCAATCGGAGATCTAACGGTAAGGTTAATGAATTTTTAAAACTATATAAACATCCTTTTACATCAAGTTATACAAGCAGTACTATACCAATAGAATGTGATAATGCTCGATGAAAAATAATATGGTCAATATTAATCTTATTTTGTACGGTACGTCGCTATGAACATGTACAAAAAAAAAATCACCACAATCAGAGATCTAATGGTAAAGTTATGAATTTTTAAAGAAATTTTTATATCACCATTCCCTAAAAAATACTTCAACCAAAATAATCAGTTATTGAGCTATATGAACAAGTCACAATGCTGTTTCAAGAACACAATTGCAATTAAATGAAGGTGGTTCTATTTACCCCTTTGCAAATAAATGAAGGCAGTTTTATTTACACTCTTTTTTTATTCTCCACACATTTTTTCTAAATACACACGTAAATTTAAAGGGATTAAATTTATTTTTTTACACACCTCTCTAATTAAAAGATTATCCCTTATTATTATCATAGTATTATCAATTATTGCTCACTTTATGTTTCTTTTTATACCCAAAATCTTATTTTAACTTATTACTTAAATATTATAACTTTTTTATCTCTCTATTTTTTTCCTTAAGTTTTGACTTTTGAGTATGAATTATTTTACACACATAGAGAAATTTACTATTATATTTCTTTAGAAAAATAAATTATATAAATATGAGCATAACCAATAAAAATAATAACCCACATGATACATTAATTAGTATATAAAAATTAAGATTTGAATCGGTATCATTTAAATAATGGCAAAGCCACAGATATCAATCTTTCTTTCGCATCTTTACTAGTAATATATATATTAGTCATACGATCCAAAAAAAAAAAAGATAGCAAGCATTAATGTAAGATTAGTACTAGTCTACTGTCCAACCATAAAATAAAAATTTCTGAAACTTGGCAAAATAAACTACGATATGTCCTCAACTAAATTAATAGGAGACATGGAATTCTTATCAAAATATTAATTAAAAAGTTGAATGCAGATTTTTCCCCAATTTATGGCAAAAACCGAAACTCCAACCCTCGACAGGCAAAATCCAACCTCCCCTCCTATGGCGGCGAGAGCTACTCCGGCCTCCTTGACGAATCTCACGGACGACGAGCAACTCTAGCCTCCTAAACCAGATCTCACGAACATCTCACGGCCTTTTTTTTTTTTTTGGTTTTTAGCACAATTACCTCCCGAACTTATCATGGTTTAACAAATTGCCCTCTAAATTTTAATTCTAGCAAGTTGCTCCATGAACTTGTAAATTTATTGTAATGTGCCTCATTTAACAAAATTTGTTCACAATTTTTATTAGATTTAAGCAATTAAAAGTTGATATATTAAAAGATTTGTGTTATATTTAAATTGGAGTGTTGAAATTTTTAGGTGAACATGCTTTTTTTACTTTAATTTAACACAATTGTCATCAAAATAGAACATATTGCAACAGATTTACAAGTTAAGGGGCAACTTATCATAATTAATAGTTTGGAGGGCAATTTCCTAAACCACGACAAGTTAAGAGGCAAATGTGCTAAAAACCTTTAAAAAAAAAATTGGGATCAGATATTTAATCACATGTGATAGGTTTTATTTTATTGTGGTAGTCGTCCATGCTTTTTGAATGAAAAACTTACTTGAGCAAAAAAAAAAAAAAAAAACGGCCGCAATAAGAGTATATAACTAAAAATTATTTATTTAACCACAGAATGCACACAAAGTCCAGAAGTTTTAAACCGTTCATCCGTACTTTCAGAGACCGTCTTTATCATTTCTCTTTTCTGAGCGTACTCCACAGTCAACATTTACGATTAGCTAGAAAGTTGAACAAAGGATGAAAATATCAGAATTTAGAAAAATTTGCTCACTAACGTCGAGAAAATATAGAAGATAAGAATCAATATCGGTAGAAAGTGAATTAGACCTAATACTAGAGTAGCTCTTCTCAGCCAGAGACTTCTAATTATATGAGATAAAAATCATATAAAAGGCTGAAGAAAAGAGCGATTAGATGGAACAAAAATGAAAGCAAGCCCTCCAAATATCGACGATGAACGACTTAAGGAATCTCAGAGTGGAACAAAAATGAAAGTTAAACCATATATCAAAACGAATATATGGATATGATTAGATGGTTTAAAAAGGAACGATTAAGATTAATAACAGTACAACGTACTGATCTGGTGTATGTGTCAATGTTAGTTTATCTCTGTTTATTATCTATCAAATCTCATTTCCTACTCTTTTCACTTGTGTAATTTTTATTAGATCAATGAAATTCTCACTTGGAAGTTTGGATGTTTGTCTTATAGAAAAAAATAAATAAAGCTCTTCTTTTTCTTATTACCATATTAATTGGAACTAGGTGCTTGTTTTTATAGGCTCCAAGGTTTTTTTTTTTTGCTATGGAGATTGAGCTTCATGTTCACGAAATTGATCGCGATGTCTCCGTAAATGCAGTTAGTAAGATTCAGGAAACTTATTTGCGAGGTATGGTTGGTTGAATAGTTGAGGACATTAATTTGTTACTAACTAGTTAGAGTAGATGGTGGTTCTCTTGTTGTCATATTACTCGTTCTAGAAAATAAGAAAATAATTACAACTTATTTGAATGATATCTCTCAAATAAGGTCTCTTGATGCAGCAACAACGTTCCTGAACTGAAATTTGTAATATTAGAAATTTTATCCAGTATGTCATGGAACATAAGTATGAGAATGAAGATTCAAGTTTTAGCATTATATAATGTGAGAAATCGTATTTTTGTGGATCTTGATTTTATTTCCTTTGCAGAGTTCCTGCACGCTAAAAAGGTGCACTAATGTGAGAAATTGAATGAAAAGCAGTAAATAACCAGACAAATTTAAAAAATGTTAAACAAGGTTGAATATGTCAAATAGATAGATGACAAATTTTATCGAATTTTCAATTTTTTTCTTTAGAAATTTGACTTTAGGCCTAGTTACTTATTAATATCTCATGTTGGTAAATTGACCTAAATTCAAGTGTAGATTGTGTAGTGATGATTTAGGAATTCATATGTATCACTTGTCTAATTTTCATGTCAAAATTAGTGTTTAATCAATTATTACACTATGCCATATTGTTATCCATTAATGGACAAATGTTAAAGCATGACAGTCTGTTAAAACTCATATCATTTTCTAAATGACGTGCCAAAATATGGTTGGTTAAACATCATTTTAGACACTAAAATTAGATATATCTAACTTCAAGTCTGTTATTTATAAGCTATTATTAAAAAAATAGAGAAAAAGTATATGGTTTGTCATGGTTTTGTACAAACATATTATTTATGTCATTTTAAATAATTATTGCGTGTCATCATAGTCTTTTATTTTCTCTTTATTAATTAAATGACAAGAATAATGCTAGGGTCACCAACTCAAATCTCAATTTTTATGCATCAACTGATGTGGCATATAAGTTGTCACTTTTATGTTGATAAGTGTCTAAAATATTGTCACGACAATTATTGATAAGAGATTGCATTTACTAATAAAAATATGACAATTCACATACCACATTAGTTGGTACACAAAAGTTGAGATTTGAGTTGGTGTCCTTAACATTATTCAAATGACAATTGTTTATTTTTTTAGTAGAGTGATATATAAATAAATTTTTTTTTTACCATATTAAGTGGTATTTCTAATTTTTTTCTTTTACAAATCTCAACATACATAAAAGAGCCAAGAAGAATACTACTCTTTTAGCCATGTGTCATCCTCTCCCTCTCTGTGTTTTATTTTTATTTTTTTACTTTTTCTATTTCTTTTCATTTTTGGTTTCTTCCTTTTTTTTCCATTTTGTTTAGAACTTATATACAACTTATTTTTAGTTTTTTCTTTTATAAACTTTTTATTTATTTTTTTCTTCTTTTCTTTTTTGAAATAATTTTCTTCTTTTCTTTTGCTTATTTTCTATTTTTATTTTCACTTATATTTTTTAACAATTCATTTCTTTTATAATATCCTTTCTTGAAATACTTTTTTTTCTCATTGTGTTTTAATCAAAATAATTCATTTTAAATATCTCCCTACTTAAGTTTTTTTTTTTAAAAACTCTTATATAACTTTAATTCTTTTTCTGGTTAGAGACGACATGCAAATGTGTTGAGCTTATAAATCATCTTCTGCTGTCTTCAAATGCGTGTCTCTTATTAATTGAAAGAAAGAAAAGAGAAAAAAAAAAGTCTAAAAAGATAACATCCTAAACTACAAATTGAGCGCACAATAAAAAAAAAAAAAAAATCTTAAATAATTAGTTAAGGCCTACCACTTCATGCTCTACTGAGTACGTAATTTCTCGTGCTTTCTAATTGGAATGATCCAAACCTCGGTCCTTGTATGTGGAAGTGTGTAATACACGTTCATGGATTGCGTTTATGTCACCCATTAATAAACGTGTAAGAAAACATTAACCCAAAAACGAATCTATTAACTCATTTAGATTAGTATATAGAGAATAACTCATTTAGGATTAGTATATCGGGAATAATTGACACGATTATGACACGTTCAACAGGTGTTTTGATCAATTTATTCTTTCTTTCAAGAAAAATAAATGAAATCTAAATACTAAGTTCACAATGCATATTGTTTCTTTCTTTTCCTTTTTTTTTTTTTTTGACAAGCATAGTGTCTCTATTAACCTAAGAAATAAAATCTTAACACTAAGTTTAGAATTCAAATTTAAAATAAATATATATATATATATATATTCACCATTTATCTAAAAAAAGTTGGGCCATTTATTTAAAAAAAGTGACCAAACTGGCCATCCACACTTAGTGGACGTTTAGTTTATGGATTTAGAATCATGATTCAGAACTATTCTCGATTTACATGTATTTTTTTGTGAGAGAAAATATTATAGCGAACCACGAACCATGATTCAAATCATGACACGAATCCACCAACAAAACATGCCATTAGTTAAGGTCTTTCATTTCACGCCTAATGATTGAACCGGCCCAGTCCTGGCGAGGATCATTTATAAGCTATATTATACTAAACAGCTAAAAATCTAGAAACGTTTTTGAAGGGTTTCTCTTTATATGTGGAGTTGCATGTTTCCTACTTCCTTTAGTCACTGACTAATTTCTTACTCTCTTGTTTTTTTTGTTGGAATAAGTCTTTGGTTTAGATATCAACAATATTGAATTAATCATGCGGCAGGTTCAACCTTAGCATTGACTGCTTGAATGTTATGTTTGTGTAGAATGACGTAACATGTCACAGTCAGGAGTACCTTACTACTCATTTAACCTCATATCAAAAATAAAAAAAAATAAAAAATAAAAAATAAAAAATAAAAAAAATAAAATTGATTTTTTGTTTCAATATTCTCCTCCTAGTTTTCTTTCGTGTTGTTGCTGTCTTCAATGCTGCTTTTTGTTTCAATAAAGATTTTGATGCTAGAAATTCGTTATATTTGGGTACGAGTGTCAATCTCACATTGTATCGATACATTTATACAAACTCAATTACCATAACAAACAAGGGCAATGATATGGAGTATAATAAGGTACTAGAAGTTTTCGCAGTCATTGATTTTTCAAGCAACAGATTTGAAGGAGACATTGCAGAGTGTATTGGAAACCTACGAGGGCTACAAGCGCTAAATCTTTCCGACAACATGCTTATTGGTAGCATCCCTCCATCCTTGTCCAACATGACGCAGCTCGAGTCCTTTGATCTTTCTCGAAACAAGCTATCAGGAAAAATCCCTCAACAACTGGTGCAACTCACATTTCTTGAATTCTTCGACGTCTCTTCTAACCGTCTCCAAGGAGGTATACCACAAGGGAGCCAATTTTCTACATTCGATAGTACCTCGTACGAGGGAAATTTAGGATTGTGGGGCTATCCTTTGCAAAGCTTGAATACTCCTAGAGCCCCATCTTCAGTGCCTGAAGATTTCGATGAAGATGGTCAAGATTCAGGGACTTGGTTTGAAGTTTATTGGGTTACAATAGTGCCAGGATTTGTTGGCGGGTTGATATTCGGGGTGGCGATGGAGCAGTTTCTTGCAGTGGACAAGCGTGAATGGTTCCTCAAGGCTTTAGATTTTGTGGCTGCGATCAAAGCTAAGGGGAGAAAAAGGCATTAACCTGAGACGCACAACCTGAGGTCAATACCATGATAGTGTGTTTTTTTTTTTTTTCTTTTCTTTGTTGATATTGCCTAATAAAAATACGATGCTATTTTTTATTTTTATATATACGGTTTTTGTTTCCTTGGTCGTTGTAATGTATTAAATCTCATTGTAAGTCAGTTTAAGTTTTCTTTACCACAGAATGCACGCAAAGTCCAGAAGTGTTGAATATAGAAGATTTCAATATCGGTAGAAAGTAAATTAGAGCTATTACTAAAGTAGATCACCTGAAACTTCTAATATTTGACTTTTTGTGATTACGGTTGGCTTAATTGTTTTGCTATCAATGCATTTAATGTAATATTGACATGGATTTTGAATTAAGAATTTCCCTCGGCTTTTCATTTTTAAAACAAATATCGTGGCTGAAGGTCGTTTGTTTGAGGAGAGGACTAGATTGTTTTGCTTTTTTTGTTTTGTTGTCTGCTATATCATAAGAGACTGATTCTACATTTGCTTGCTGGGTGGAGGAGTATTTTGCGTTTTGTTTGTTGTTGGCGATGCTCCAAGGTTTTTGCTGTGTTGAATTCAAAAGGGTTTGCTTCGTTACTTTTTCCTTTTTTTTTTTTTCAATTTTTCCTATCTTATTTTTTTTAATAATTTTGTTGGATTTTAGTTCATTACGTTTGTGTGATTGTTATGTTTTTGTTTTTTTTTTTTTGTTTTATTCCTCACGGTTCATTATGTTATTATAATTAGAATGATTAATTTCTAAAATAATGAATTGAGATTTATGTTATCGGAGTCTGACAAGAAACTATATGTTGTCACTGATCAAGAATGAGTTTTTATAATGCAATCAGCAAGAAGAAAGTTGAAATCAACAATAAAACTAAAAACATTCCCACGATGAGAGAGAGATAGAATTGACCGGAACGACGATAATCGGCGACAGCGACAGCGACAATTGACGGCGGCGAAAGCGGGAATCGGAGTCTGTGATGCCGAGAATCAGCGGCTAGAGAGAGAAGGGGCAAGAGAGGAAGAAGGGGGGAGGAATTTCTGAAGAAGATGGCGCGCATTTCTGAAAATTTTAGGGGAAGAAGGGGATTTCTGAAAATTTTAGGGGAAGAAGGGCGATGGATGTAGGCGATGGGTCTAAGCGAGGTTGTGTGGCTGCGTTTTGAAAATTTAGGGTGGGTGAGTTTTGAAATTTTAGGGTGGGTTAGCTAGGTTAAAATGATTTTCCCACAAAAATTTTGTGCTTTTTTTGTTACCAAAAAAAATGTTTTTGTTCTTTTGGTAGAAAAAAACTTCTTTTTGTTACCACAATATGAAATTGGTAGCATAATTATATTTTCTGCTACCAAAATTTGGTATCAAAAAATTATATTTTTTGTTACTAAACATTATTTTGGTAGCCAAAAACATATTTTTTGCTACTAAAATTTAATTTGATAGTAGAAAGAAATATATTAAAAAATTAAAAAAAAAAAAACATTTTTTGATGACAAATATTATTTTAGACTCATTATTCTAGTAACATTATAACAAATGATATAGTTTTGAAATGAAATATAGTATTCCATGTTAAAAAGTAATCAAATAGTAAGATTATATATTACTCTATATGGAACATATACTTAATTAACAATATCATATATATATATATATATATATGAACATGTCTCTTGTTACACCTACACAAAATAATTAAATTATCAAATAATTGTTATACAAAATATGCTAGGATGATTGTTAAAACTTAATACAGGACATATTTATGGAAAACAAAAAAAACAAAAAAAAACAATACATGCACAAAATGTAAGTTTTAAAGTGTTTATATGATTTGCTACCAAACACAACTTTTGGTAGCAAAAAACGTCTTTTTGTCACCAAAATAAGAATTTGGTAGCAGAATCATGTTTTTTGCTACCAAAATTTGGTACCAGAAACTTATGTTTTTCATTACCAAACATTGTTTTGGTAGTTGAAAGCATATTTTTGGCTACCAAATATGAATTTGGTACCAGAAAGACGTATATGAAACATTACAAAATAACTTTTTAATGTCAAAAATTATTTAAGAATCATTGTTCAAATAACATTATAACAAAAAATGTAGTTTTGAAATTGAAATACATTATTCAAAGTTAAAAATCAATCAAATAACGATATTATATACTACTCTATGTGGAACATATACTTAATTAACAAGATCACATATGCGTACACATGAACATGTCTCTTGTTACACCTACACAAAATAACTAAATTATCAAATAATGGTTATACAAAATATACTGTGATGATTGTTAAAACTTAATATAGGACATATTCATAGAAAATTGAAAAAAAAAAAAAAAAGCAATACAAGCACAAAATATAAATATTAATGTTTTTATATGATTTGCTACCAAACACAACTTTTGGTAGCAAAAAACACCTTTTTGTCACCAAAATAAGAATTTGGTAGCATAATCATGTTTTCTGCTACCCAAATTTGGTAGCAAAAAATTATGTTTTTTGGTAGCAAAAACTTGATTTTTTTCGCTACCAAATTTTGGTGGCAGATAGTTATATTTTGCTTCCAACTTTTGGTAGCAAATGTTATATGTCTTGCTACCAAAAATAATTCGGTAGCAAATACCTCGGGCGGGAAAAAATTTTGCTTCCTGCCAACTTTTTGTTACCAAAACATGTTTGGTAGCAAAGAAATTTTTGGTGGTAGAATCTTATGTTTTTGTTACCAAATATTATTTTGGTAGCAAAAAGCTATTGGTGGAAACCAAAATTTCATTTCCTATCATGTTATTTGTTACCAAATTATATTTGGTAGCGGATTGTGTTCTTTTTGCTACCAAATTTGGTAACTAAAGCCTTGATACTTTCAGCTACCAAAGTTTAGTAGTAAAAAGTGTGTTTTCTGCTACCAAAAATTTTTTGGTAATAAAAAGTTTGGTCTCTTAGAGTGAATATTTTTGTAGTGATATTAGCTACACCATAATAATGGAAAATGTCAATTATTCAGTATTTTTTTTATATGAATTAGAAGTTCTGTTTTGACAAGGACTATATTAGTAAGTTAATGAAAATGAGCATTTTTTGAAGATTAATGTTTTTGTAAGTATTTACTTTCCATGATCATTCTCATAATGATGCTTATTTTCAATTATTTTTCATTCTCATGTGTAGACCACTAAGAAACTGATGCAAAATCTAGGTGCAAAATGCCTTCTTCTTTGTGGATATCTTTCTATTCCTTCCTTTCATGTTCATATTAGTTTTGGTACGGGTTCTAAGCACTATAACAGGATGATTTTAAAACCCATGTTCATAACAACCTTATCAACCATTCAATAGTTGTACCTTCCTTCCAGTTGGTTTCTTAATTTGTGTCTTCTTTTTAATTCTATTGAGGAAAACTAGAAATATCTAAATCTTTATGTTCAGATTTAGCTTTAAGTGCTGAAGCATGACACATAATAGTAGCAAGAGACCTATACGTTTCTCATTTCATTTCTTTTGAAGTTTCCAGGTGGGAGTGCCTGTAGTTATTCTTCGATGTTTGGAGCATATGGAGTCAAAAGATTTGGGCAGGCCTGTTGCCTTCCTTGCTAAAATGATAAACTATCGCCCTCTTGCAGTTCAACTTGTGAGTAAAGGCCTGTTGGATCCTAATCGGTGGAGAAGGTTGCTTGATTATTCAAGCCCGAAAGAAGTCACACTAGATGCTCTTATGATTATTTCAGATTTAGCTCGAATGGACAAGGTTAGCCTTTTATTTTTATCATTATTATTTTTTGGTTGAAGAACTGTTCTTGTATAAAGGGTCCGTACTCTATTTTCTTTCAACTTCTGGAGTCTTGGAAAATGCAAAAAACTACCAAAATCTTAAATTTGGCTCTTTTGGTGTTCAGGGATTCTATGAATTCATCAACAGGGCTTCTATTTTGGAGCATTTGAAGGAATTTCTTGTCCATGAAGATCCCAACATACGTGCAAAAGCCTGTAATGCTCTAGGCAACATGTGTCGATATAGCTCCTACTTTTATAGTACACTGGTAAGGAATGAAAAGTTGATTATTTTTATTGGACTAAACCATTTAAACGCTTCAAAGATTTGTAAAGATACAAAGACTAGTCCTTATGTGGTGGATATTGGAGATAAAACTCATTCTGTTACAAGCATGCGTAGATTGGTTTTACGCATTTTTCATGTTCTTTACAAGGGTTCTAGATTAATTCCGACCATGAACTCTATTGAATTTCATGCTTCAGGCAAGATGTCAAATCATTGGCCTTCTAATCGACCGATGTTCTGATCCAGATAAACGCACACGAAAATTTGCATGCTTCGCTGTAAGTTCAGTTGCTATGCAAGATCAAAACATTTTGATTTGAATCTCTTAAATTACATTTAAATTGCATGTTGCTATAAGGATCTGTCTTAATGAATTAACAACATTTTTCTTACAAAGGAAAACACAAGGCAATCCAAAGACGAGCCTTCTAATACATGGCTTCTTTTGCAGATTGGAAATGCTGCTTACCATAATGACACATTGTACGGAGAGCTCAGAAGATCTATACCTCAGCTTGGGAATTTGTTGCTTTCAGCGGAAGAAGACAAGACCAAATTAAATGCTGCTGGTGCATTAAGCAATCTTATTCGCAACTCCAACGAGCTTTGTCAAGACATTGTATCCAAAGGAGCCCTGCAGGTTTGTGTAAATGTTGCCTTGCCTTTTCACATATTATATCAAGCAATGCCCAAATACACTCTTATGGGACGTTTGGTTCATGAATTCAAAATCATGATTCATGATTCTGATTTTTAAAATTTAAATTTTTTGTGAGAGAAGAACTAAGAACCATGATTCAGAACCAGAGACGAACCCTTAAAACAAACATTCCATTAGAGGTCGTTAATTTCTCTAGCCGCTTTAATACTTTGTTGCCTACTACATACGTAAGTTATAAATAATCTACAATTCGCTTTTTACTTGGATACTTTTGTAATTTACAGGCTTTACTGAAGTTGGTGGCTGACTGTTCAGCAGTAGCTCTGAATCCAAGTAAGAAAGATGCCTTAAACGAGTCACCTCTTAAGATAGCTCTGTTTTCATTGGTGAAGATGTGTTCGCACACACCATGTAGACAGTTCCTTTGTTCGTCAGAGTTGTTCCCGGTCATTGGCCGGCTTCAGCAATCCCCATAAAAAGAAATTGCCAAATATGCCTCCATCATTGCCAGAAAAAGAAATTGCCAAATTGATCTTACTGGACATTTTGAGCTATTGTCAATGCTCAATTAAAAGGGTGGGTCCAACATATGCATACTATTAATTGGTCAAGATGGATTTTATTTTATTTTATTTTTTGAAAAAAAAAAATCTCTAAACGTTTTTGAAGGGTACTAATTTCAACGCATTTGTCAAGTTGCATGCATGGTTCGACTTGAGTCAGTGATTATTTTTCTTAGTTGCGTATATGTTTTCTTTTTGGGTATTTTATACGTGCGTTTATCGTTTTAAATTATAGGATTTTGTCAACTGTCTCTTAAATTTCTAATTTGACAATTTATCACCGAACTTGTAAAATTATTACATATGCCCCATTTTATTAATTTTGCTCTCTTTTGTCAAATTCAAGGGATTGAAAGCTGGAGCCTAGAGGGTTAAGAGATTTGTGCTACAGTTTGGGTTGTGTCATGTGTTAGGGGGAAATTCTGCTTAATACGAAATTAAGGGCCAATGGCTGCTAGCTCCCGGTTATGATCGCGTCAGTGAGTCGACTCGAGTCGATTCGAGTTGATTTAATGCAAATACAATAATAATGTAAAGAATCAAAAAATAAATGATCACGCAGATTTATAGTAGTTCACCTCGAATGAGAATGCTACGTCCACTATAGGATCTCGAGGTTTGAGCATATTGTGTAAAAATACAATTACAGCCGAGAATGAGAAAGAAAGAGAGAGTTTAGAGAGAGAATACTAAGAATGAGGTCAAAATGAGTGGAATTAGCCTTCCAATTGTTGATCTCTATCCCATTTTTATAGGAGAGGTTCGTTTCCTTTTTCGTTTGAGTATCTCTATATAATTACAGTATATTTTCATATAAATTTAAATTTAATTTTTTAACAATAGTTTTTTTTTTTTTTTTTTTTTTACATATACAATTTAAATTATTACTTAAGTTGTGTAAATAAATACACCGTCAGTTAATAATGAACCACCTAAAATCTGGAAATTGACGTGTTTGGAGGGTTTCCAGTACTTATTTGTGTAGTTGTGGTCAATTATTACGCTTCTTGATCAAAATCGCACAACGGGTTAAGCTTTAGTTATAGCTACATATATTTTGTACAAGCCCTGGACCTAGTGCAAATTAATGAGCATTCACTTCGTCCATGTGTACATTAATTAAAAATATTTTTACAAATATATAAATAAAAAACTTTTGTTCTCAATACTTATGCACATGTTTTTCAATTAACCACTATTTAAGAGAGAGGAATTAAACAAATGTTCATCATCATTCAACTTGGGCATAAGGAAGAAAAAAAATGAATTACGGCCGTATTTAGAATTAATTTCCTTTTTTCACGTTTTTCAAAAAATAAAAAAAATAAAAACGTTTCTAAGAATAAAAGTGTACGAAAATTTTTCATCTAAGAATTACACAGCTTGACAAAAACGAGTTTTTATTATTATTTTTATTTATTTATTTATTACATACACAGTTGGTTATGTATATCCTAGATTCCTAATGGAATCAACAAAAAGGCAAAAACAAAATCTTTATTTAGTTATTTCTCTAAGACGAACATACAAAACTCAAAGTGATAATTTGTTTAATATAATAAAAATTAGATGGGCAAAAATAGGAAACGAAATCTTATACATAATAACTAGAAAGATGCTAAATTTACATGTACAATAGATCAGGACGTTGTAATATTTTTAGGCAACATTGACGAAAGGAAGAAACCTAAATACAATCTATTTATTAGCAGTAAAAACACAAACTTATGGCAGTAAATCTCAAGTCGTACGTCTCAGCTTCTTGCCTTTTCTCCCTTTAGCTTTGGTCAAAACCACAAAATCCACAACCTTGAGAAACCATTCACTCTTGTCCACTGCAAGAAACTGCTCTATGGCCACTCCAACTATCAATCCACCAACAAATCCCGGTAGAATTGTAATCCAATTAGACTTGAACCAAGACTTTGAATCTTCATCATCATCTTCATCAGAACCTGAATCTGAAGGCGGCAGCGCTTTAGGAGTATTGAGACTTTCCAATGGATAACCCCATAATCCTGCATTTCCCTTGTACGAGCTACTGTCAAACGTAGAGAATTGACTCCCTTGCGGTATTGGTCCGCTGAGATGGTTAAAAGATACATTGAATGATGCAAGAAATGTGAGCTGCACCAGTTGCTGAGGGATTTTCCCAGAGAGCTTGTTTACGGAAAGATCCAACGATTCGAGTTGGGTTAAGCTGGAGATTGACGAAGGGATACTACCAGTAAGCATGTTGTTGGAAAGGTTAAGGACTTGGAGTCGTTGTAGTTCCCCCATACACTCTGGGATGTCGCCATGGAATCTGTTGCTCGAAAGATCAATCACTGTGAAAACTTCTTGGACCCTTTCATATTGCATATCCTTGCCTTTGTTTTTAATGGTAACAGAGCAAGGATAAGTATACTCAAAGTACCATGTTCCTGAATATTCGATCGTTATCCTTATGGTAGTAGCCAAATAAGATGAATTGCTAGCGCCAGGAGCCTTCATGGCAATCCATTTCTTGAAGTATTCAGATGGCAGAAAACTTGAAAAATTATTGTAGGACAGATCAATAATGTGTAAACTGGAGAAGTCGTAATCAGAATCAAAATTTCTTGTGATTGCACCATGGAACTTATTAGATCGTAATAGAAGTAGTTTGAGCTTCGGAAGAGTCCCCAACCAAGAAGGGAAGACATCATTGAAACGGTTGCTTTCGAGCTTGAGAACTTGAAGCTCCATGCAATCGGCCAACAGTGATCGTGGTAAACTCCCTTGAAATTGATTATCGCTCAAATCCATCACTTGTAGCCGGCTTCCAAATGGACACATTTGAGAAAATCCTGCACTAGAAAGGTTGTGCTTGATGTTTCTCAAACATTCTGGAAGCACACCGCTCAATTTGTTATGAGACAAGTTAATATATTCAATGGAGCTCAAATTGAAATGTAGTGGCGAAATCTCTCCACTCAATTCATTATGTGAGGCGGCAAAGAGAATAATAGATGGAGGAGGAATTGGTAGTCGTCCAGTAAACTTATTATTTGAAACATCCAATATGCGTAGACTACGAGAAGGGAGGAAATCAATGTCGAAGCTTCCGAAGAAGTTGGAAGTTATGTAAAATACCTCCATGCTTGTGTTCCAGATCCACTTGGGTAATTTGCCATGTATATGATTTTCACTAAGATCCAATAGCTTTAGCCTATCTTGGTATCTTAAGATATCAGGAAAACTTGTTAAATTGCATGATCCCAAAAACAAAACTTCAAATTTGGGATGAGTTGCATTTATGTTTCCTGCAACACTCTTCAAATTTGGGATGAGCACCGACAAGTTGTTATGAGAGAGTCCAAGGTCGGTGAGATTTTTCATGTTAAGAAACGTGTTAAAATCCACTGTCCCACTGAAATCATTCCAACTGAGATCAAGATATTGAAGCTTTGAAAGTTTGCTTAGCGAAGATGGAAATGGGCCAGAAAACCTACAAACACGAAGATCCAACCCTCTTAGAGAATCAAGGTTTCCAATTGAAGAGGGTATATGACCAAAGAAACGAGTACCGTCAAGCCATAATATTCTAAGAGGATTACTGGATCGAAATTCAGGAAGAGAACCTGTAAGGTTGTCGTTTTGTCCCAAGTCGAGAAGTTGTAAGTTTGGAAGTTGAAAGATGTCATTAGGGAATTTACCGGATAGTCTACAAGCCCGCAAAGAAAGGGATGTTAAAGCGGAGAAATTTGCCAAGAGACTAGGAACTGGGGAGGAGATGTCAACATAACTAAGGTCAAGATGTTTTAAGTTACTGAAGTTCCTAACAATGGTACTTATGTCAGGCCGTTTCAATTCCAAGTAATTCTGAGAGAGATCAAGGTATGACAAATTGGAGAGTTGTGAGATTTGTGATGGGATTTGGCCTGCCAAAACAGACATAGAAAGATTGAGATACGTCAACCTTGAAAGATTGCCCAATTGAGAAGGGATCAGAGAGCCATTGAAATCATTAGCGGCAAGGTCAAGGATTTGAAGATGAGAAAGACGAAAAAGACTATTGATGGAGGTGATAGAACCATGAAGGCAACTGCTACTGAGATGAAGAGCTATTACATGAGTGTTGCTCTCGTCACACTCGACGCCGTCCCAAGAGCAACAATCAGCTTTCTCTTTTGGCGACCATGAAGCAACCTTCGGGTAAGCCAAAGGATCACTAGAAGCATCCCGACGTATGACAAAGCTGTTCTTAAATTCCAACAAGGCAGTGCTCTCATCCTTGTGGCAACGTGGCTGCACATACGAGAACAAGCAAGTTAGAATTAGAAGATGAATTAGCAGTGGAGCTGTGGAAAGAAAGGCCATGAAGATATTGGACTTGCAAAAGTGTGACTTCATTGGCGTTGTTTAATTATTCAAAGATGTGGTGTTTTTGATAATTGTAAAGGAGTTTGTGTCATCTGTAACTTAATTGTGTGTAATATATAAGAGAAAAACGCTGCATTGCTGCACATAACGACAGAAGTCATTTATATTAATGGACACTAGTAAACGACTTGTCTTGAATAGTATAATATTTGGTTGAGTGGTCCAATTAATGGATACTATTTGGGTGGTACAAAATTGTGTGTGGCCACTAGTAAACGTCTTGTCTTGAATAGTATAATGAGAAACATGTCTGGTTTGATTTGATTACATACTACTACTACTATACTTTTCTATAAAATATCATTTGCTTCGCATTTTCTTATTTTGATTTGATTTGATTTTAGTGTAATTATTTTCTCATTTTGATTTGATTTGATTTTAGTGTGATTAATGGGGAAAAAACCTGCACTCAACTTTTTAATTAATATTTTGATAAGAATTCCATGTCTTATTAATTTAGCCGAGGACAGTTCGTAGTCTATTTTGTCAAGTTTCAAACTTTTGATTTTATGGGTCGACAGTAGACTAATACTGATCCTATATTAAGGCTAGCTATCTTTTTTTAAAACGTATGACTAATATATATATATATATATGCATGTATATATGTATATATATGTATATATATATATATATGTATTAGCCGTTAAGATACGAAAGAAGGATTGATTTATGCGGCACTGCCATTACTCTTAGAGTAATATCAATGATACCAATTTAAATCTTAATTTGTATGTATCAATTTATGTAGTACGTGAGTTGTCGTCTTTCAAGTGGTTATGCTCATGTTTATGTCATTTATTTTTCTAAAAAAATATTATAGTAAATTTCTCTACGTGTGTAAAATACTTCGTACTCAAAACTTGAGGAAAAAAATAGAGAGATAAAAAAGTAATAATATTTAAGTAATAAGTTAAAATAAGGTTTTGGGTATAAAAAGAAAAATAAAGTGAGTAAGAATTGATAATACTATGATAATAATAAGGGATAATCTTAGAATTAGAGAGGTGTGTAAAAAGTAAATTTAATCCTTTTAAATTTATATTGGTGTGTATTTAGAGAGGTGTGTAAAGAGTGTAAATAGAATGACCTTCATTTAATTGCATTTGTGTTCTTGAAACAGCACCGTAACTTGTTCATATAGCTCACTAACTGATTATTTTGGTTGAAGTATTTTTTAAGGAATCGTAACAAAAAAATTTCTTTAAAAATTCAAAACATTACCGTTAGAACTCCGATTGAGATGTTTTTTCTTTCTACGTGTTCATAGCGACGAACTGAATAAAACTGTTATCCCAAGATTGACTATCCAAGATGCAAATCAATCAAGATAAAGACCAATTGAAAAGGAAATTGTGAAAATTTAAAGAGATTAAGAGAAAAAAAGTGCAAACGCAATTTATAGTGGTTCGACAATGTGCCTGCATCCACTGTAACCAAGAAAATCACCACTTTACCTCTTCCACTATTTTCAATCATCTTTTTAGTGATCACTCCAATAAAAAGACTGTGACTTCTTCAATCCAAGGCTCACCACAATCTCTTATAATTGCCAAACTCTAACTTAGGATATTGGCTATCCTTTACACACTAAATTACAAAGGATTGATAACCTAAGCCTTTCAGCCAAGCCGCACAAGCCTTTCAGCCGAGCCGCACAAGCCGATTAGAGAGAGAAAGAGCCGCGCCGAGCTAGCTGAGCCAGCCAAGTTGCATCAGCTCCGTGGGTCCCACCGCCCAGCTCTCCCACGTTTCCACACCTTTCCTCGCGCGCGTCACCCACACTGTCTGGCCATTAGAGCACATTCCATTCACGCGTGCCCATTAGCGCGTTCCATCTAGTTCTCACGTGGGTCCTACGCCTGCCCAGAGCAGCTTGTGTTTCTCCTCTGCGCGCGACAGCTGTCTCCGCACTGTTCAGCGCCATCACACTCCAACCATTCCATGTGCAACACGACACGTGGCAAATCGATTCCGATCAACCAATCCCATAGCGACACGTGTCCACTGAGTGCTGAGTCTGAATTTCTCCTTCCAAATCAGAGTACCAGATTTCTTCCCCAAATTTCATATATGATATCTCCAAATTTATGTGTAATTTTATTTTGTTTCCCTTTCTTTTATAATTTTCTATTTTTATTGTTTGTTTCCTTATTTGACAGGCAACCTCTAAACACTATAAATAGAGGGGTTAGCCTAAGGTTTTTGTAAGCTTTTAATATTCAGTTTGCTGTCGTCTTGCTATTAGTCTCATATTTTCTCTCTAGAACTTGTGAGAATGTTTTGCAAGCTAGGGTAGAGTTCTCTTGGTGAGGTTAGAGATGAACTTATGTTGAGTGACCCAATTTGGGATTTTGATTTCTTGTGCTATAAAATTCAATATCTGAATGAATTAAATCTCATCTATCTTTCATTTATTTTATAAAATATTGTGTGTCAATTTTTATATAAGTTCAGTCATGCTTTTCTTATGTAATTCTGTCACGCATTGTTTAGTTATTCAAATTATTTTACAAATTGTCTTTTATTGTAATATTGTCAAATTGATATATTGTCAATTTTAGATAACTTGTAATAATAATATTTCTGGAGTCAATATAGAGATTTAACCCTTGTTTGAACAACTTGCTTAGACAAGAAGGAGTGAATAGAAATCTTTTTTCAATTCATTGCTTCTGGCATTTTTATTCATTCCATTTAGTGCAAAGTCATTAACAACAATATCCGCGCATAACAAAATAATGAGGACAAATTACACTTTTCTCTTTTGAACTATTGGCATTGCAACAAAATGCCTCACAAATTCTAAAAATAACAAATTTTCTCATTGAATAATTAATCCGTTAGCACGCGTTTTTCTTTTTCATCATCTCGATTAAATTTTGAACGTTAAGTGATACATAAAAGTTACAGAGGCACTTAATTTTTATTTTATTATGAAATGAAATAATTTCAATGAAATTAACATATACTTGGGAATAATTGGGATCACTGGGTTTATGAAACGAGTACTTCAAAACAAAATTTCTAAAAATAATTATGAAATGTTTTTTTTTTTTTTTTTTTTGTCACTGATATATATTTTTTGAAAGTCGGTCACTGATTGAAATCCAAATTGACCTTACAGGACATTTTGAGCTATTGTCAATGCTTAATTAAAAGGATGGGTCCAACATATGCGTACTATTAATTCGTCAAGATGGATTTTATTTTTTGAAAAAAAAAATCTGGAAATGTTTTTGAAGGGTTAATTTCAACGCATTTGTCAAGTTGCATGCATGGTTCGACTTGAGTCAATGATTACTTTTCTTAGTTGCGTATATGTTTTCTTTTTGGGTATTTTATATGTACGTTTATCCTTTTAAATTATAGGATTTTGTCAACTGTCTCTTAAATTTCTAATTTGACCATTTATCACCGAACTTGTAAAATTATTACATATGCCCCATTTTATTAATTTTGCTCTTTTTTGTCAAACTCAAGGGATTGAAAGCTGGAGCCTAGAGGGTTAAGAGATTTGTGCTACAGTTTGGGTTGTGTCATGTGTTAGGGGGAAATTCTGCTTAATACAAAATTAAGGGCCAATGGCCGCTAGCTCCCGGTTATGATCGCGTCGGTGAGTCGACTCGAGTCGATTCGAGTTGATTTTACGCAAAGACAATAATGTAAAGAACCAAAAAATAAATGGACACGCAGATTTATAGCGGTTCACCTCGAATGAGAATGCTACGTTCACCATAGGGTCTCGAGGTTTGAGCATATTGTGTAAAAATACAAATACAACCGAGAATGAGAAAGAAAGAGAGAAAAAGAGAGAATTTAGAGAGATAATACTAAGAATGAGGTCAGAATGAGAGGAATTAGCCATCCAATTCGTGATCTATATCCCACTTTTATAGGAGAGGGTTCGTTTCCTTTTTCGTTTGAGTTGAGTTTTCTTTTTCTTGTTTCCTTATTTGGTTTGAGGTTACTTTCCTCTTCTTTATTGATTGGATTCATATCCTTAATATCAGATCTGGTTGGATTGGACTTTGTAGCCTCTAAGAAACTTTCTTTCATGATTTATTCGTGGTGGTCTCCATGGGTCTAATGTCGTCGCCTTCTTCAGTCATCTCGAGTCGACCATGCCTCCAGTTGATTTCGGCCGACTTTCCTTCTGAAATTTTGTCCACATGTAGGGCTATGATCTTGGTGTTGATTTTTACCTTAACATCATGTTCGAATTTTTCGTGGAATGTGCTTCTCATTTAATAGAATTACCATCAAAGTGACAAATGAACATGATATCAAAATCCTTTAAGTTTAGGGGGGGCGTGCAAAATACTTTTGTTTTTGTTAATAGAAACCAGTCCAAACTTGCTCTGCGGCTTGAGCTGGGTGCAAGGATGAAAATATCGGTACTCCAGTTTTATAGAAATATCAGAAAAAATATCGATAGATGGAAATATCAGAAAAATTTATGCAAATAACAGAATTTTACATTAGAACATATTTCTAATACTTTCTAATAGCATCAATATTAAAAAGATACATAAATAAACAAGTTTTACATAAAAGAAAAAACTTCATACATATTACATTTCTTAATACTGAAAGGAAGTTCTACGAGACTCAAATGTGATCGGAATCCAATCTTAATTCAAACAATATTGGTATTATGACATGATATTTGAATAATGTTGAACATAGTTATGAACATGCCACATGAATGTTTGTTGATCTCTTCACACTGTATTTTTATGAATTAGAAACTGTGAATTCTCCTAATTGTTTGCCGGAGATAGTGGTCCTATATTCGGACAAAGATAATTAAAAATTTCATATCTATCATAGTTTCAAAAATTTTGATTAATGAATGTTAGGAGTCTCTTCAACTCCAAGTCCCGTAATTATCCCTATTAAGAGGTTTTGAGACAAAAATGACACCTGGATTATCAAAAGCGTGCAAGTAGTAAGGATCCGAAGGATTAACATCCTCTGGTTCCTTTGATGATTCAGTCCTCATGAATTGTCAGAAGAAAAAAAAAAGAAGAATCAATGAAAGAAAGAGACGCCCAAAGATCGACACTTTGATACCATATAAAATAATAAAGAAAATAATGGTAGAAAATAAACACAATAATTTAACGTGTGGTTCGACAATGTACCTACATTCACGGAAAAGAGAAAAGGGAAAATGCACTAAATGATAGCATAAACAAATGGCTCCATAAAAATAGAGATCACAACCACCAATTCGGGTAGAGGTGTCAAATGGGCCGGGCCATCCATGGACGGCCCGGCCCAGCCCGTAATAGTGCATGATTCGGCACGGCCCGGTTCGTTACTGTTACGGGCCGGGCCGGCACGGCACGTGTAATGGACTAAGGCTGGGCCTCAACTTCTCTGCCCGCGGCCCAAGCACGACCCAAGCACGTGGAGGCCCGCGGCCCGGCCCTTATTCGGCCCGGCCCAAGCCCGCGAAAACGGCCCACGAAAAGCCCATTTCATTTGGTCCAGTTGGCCCTTCGCGGTCCCAACGTTCGGCACGTGACGGGCCTCCCGTTTGGCCCGTCACGTGCCTCCCGTTTGGCACGTGATGGGCCAAACGAGAGGCCCGTCACGTGCCGCACGTTGGGCCCGCGAAGGGCCCAACGGGAAAAAACTGAATTTTAACCCAAAAATCCCCTATAAATACCCCTTAATTCCACCATAAATCCCACACAACAATTCACTCTCATTCTATCTCTCAACTTCTCTCTTTGATTTTGATTCTAAGCTTTTTTCTCGCGTTCATTCATTTTCTAGCTCTTTCATTTATAAAGTTCAATCAAGTTCTATCAATTTCCAGAAAATGGCCTCACCAAATTTCTTTGATTTCACTGCTCTTCCTGAGCTTCGTGAGGAGATATTTTTTGAGGAAGAAATGATGCCTTCCAACCCCACCCCCACTGAACTAGAAAATGCTCCGGTGGATAATGCTTTAGTATACAACGAGGAAGCTGGAGAACGCAGCAGAGGAAAAAGACCGCGAACTTCTTTGACATGGCAGCATTTCACCGAAGAGCCCCGACCAAATCCAAAAACAGGTGAGATGGAAATTCGTGCGGTATGTAAATATTGTAAAAAGCACTTTTCTAGTAAAGAGGGTAGGGGTACTGGTCATCTAGATAGACATTAGAAAATATGTCTACCATTGCACCAAGGTGGGAGTGTGGACTCCCGCCAACAAACACTATCACTCACATCACATGGGTTACAAAATTTTACATACGATGCACAACGTGCTCGTGAGGCACTAGCTAAATTTTAGCTAGTGCCGAATTGCCTCTTTCTTTTGCAGATGATGCCTCCTTCGAAGAATTCATCCAGACAGCCTTTTACCCACAATTTAAACGGGTAAGTAGAAACACAACTCGTTCTGATTGCATGAAAGTTTTTTATGCAATGAGACAATCTCTTGTTGATAATTTTAGGACTTTTAATGCTACTGTGTCTTGCACTTCTGATCTGTGGGAGGGGTGTAATAAAACTGGATATTTATGTGGCAGAGCGCACTACGTTGATGACGATTGGGTTTTACAAAAAAGAATAATTGGTTTTCGTTTATGTCCATATCCTCATAACGCAACAGCTATTTTCAGTATAATAATGGAAATTTTTGGGTTTTATGGGATAAAAGATAAAGTTTTAACAATTACTTTTGATAATGCATCAACTAATACAGCTGCAATTAATCTGTTTAAACGTAGTTTGAAACCGGCATTTGGAGGGGAAATTTTTCATCAACGGTGTGCATGTCACATAATTAATTTAGTAGTTCAGGCAGGAATTGAACATATCTCTGCTAATCTTACAAATATTAGAGAATCATTATCCTTCATATCTAGTTCTGGAGCTCGGCTCCAAGAATTTAAACAATATTGCAGGAATAGCCAGATGCGCCTAAGAAAGTTTCCAACTACCGTGAGACATAGGTGGAATTCAACATATTTAATGTTGAAGGCAGCACTCCTATATTCACAGCTTATCACGACATACGTAAACAGTAAGAACGATCAAATTTTAATTTTCGATCCTGATTGGCAGATTGCTGAGTATTTTTTTTAAATTTTTAGAAGTTTTTTACAATGCTACTGAATTACTTTCTGGAGTTTATTATCCTACTGTACATTTAGCTTTACATCAACTATTTAATATTTCAGAAACATTTTCTTATTATAAGGCTACACAACTTTTTGGAAATAGAGTTAACTTAATGGAAAGTAAATTTAAAAGTTATTGGTTAGGTTGTCCTATGTTATATGCATTGGCAACCATTTTAGATCCTAGGTGCGGAGTAGATGGAACTGAATCATTGATGACTGCTACCGCAGAGAATTTAAAAATAGATATGCAACTAAGTATTACTGACGCTAAGAAAATGTTAGAAAAAGTTTTTAGTTTGTATGAAGCAAAATATAGCACGGGTCAAAAAGAACAAGTAACTTCGTCGTCAACTACCAGTTCGGGGCCTAAAGGATCGTCGTGGAGTTTCTTGAAGAAGAAAGAGAAAACGGCAGGATCGTCCTCAACACAAGCGTCTACGGAACTAGTCAAATATTTTGAAGCAAATTTTGTAATCGATGACGACAAACTAGACATCTTACAGTGGTGGAAGAGCAAAACAGATCATTTTCCAACATTGTCCATAATAGCTCGTGACATTCTGACAACTCCAGTGTCAACGGTAGCATCGGAGAAAGCTTTTAGCGTAAGCAACCGAATTCTTGACGAGAAGAGAAGCAGAATGCATCCAGATATCTTGGAGGGACTAATGTGCGTTAAAGACTGGGAAGATGCCAAAAGACGAAAAAAATAATACACAGATGATTCGATGCAAGAATATTTTTCTAACTTAGAAATAACATAATCTTCTAGAAGCACTTAGGTTTGTAATTTACAATTCCTAGCTACTGCACTCTTTTTTCCTTCACTAAGGTTTTGTCCCGATCTCCCCACAGGTTTTACTTAGCACGATTTTTAACGAGGTAGTCATTTACGTGTACTCCTATTACGTCAATTCAATAAAATCACATCTTTTGGGACATTTGATATTTTTTTTAATTAA